>NC_081783.1:14114187-14209187 GCF_963082965.1 Carassius carassius | reverse complement strand
TTCTGACTATTATAGGTATTTTGAGAATGTTCCACAGGGTTTTTAGCCCATAAAGAACAATGTTTTAAAAACAGACTAAAGGAGGCACAAAGGGTACTTTGGAATAGGGGTGTGCCGAATTAAATCCTGCTTTATCCACATTATCGAGAGGTGTTCTTTCTGAATATTTTTACGTAACCATGTTATTGTTATTGTAGAGTGTATGCAGTACAGTCCATATAGCATTTTTAACACCCGGTTTTGAACAGTAAGTCATATTCATTCTTGTAACATCGCTAAATTACTCCGTTCAATTTTCGGAATCCTGATTTTGGTTAAAAACATCTTCATGTTACACCAATGCTCCAATAGTGAGAAAACTATACTATTTTAAGCATAAATAATTTGATTTGAAAAAATCTACTTGAAATCTTCTATCCAGTAATAAGATTTTGTGTATGATAGATGAGGGAAAATGGTCCCATTAGAATCGGCACACCCCTACTTTAGAACCTAGGCAAAAGAACCCTTACCCAACTGCTTTACCTGATAACAGGAACAGAATATGATGGGGGTTATAAAAAAGACTATCACGTGTATGAGTAATCTATGTCTGGTATTCCCCCTTCTCTGTACCCTCGATTTGTTCCATAGCCTGGATTTCCTGTGTGGTTCAGGGTGCTCCTATATAGAGTTGCATTATTAGAGGGAAAGATAGTATGAATGTATGTCATATCCTCAACTTTTGCCTTGGGCTGCAAAGGCTGTTGGGCAGACATTGGTGTCATTTGAAAGCCATGAGCTCTGATTTCTAAGATGGACGTGTCTTTTATGGTTCCAGACTCAACATAGTCATCGTAGTGTTTGCTGGCACCTCGTGAGCCAACAACATCTCTACCATATATAGACTGGTCACCTGGTGCAAGGTACCCCGCACGGTGTCCGTACCAGCAGAAGATGCCAAAAATTAAGAACAAAGACACCAATGCTGTTGCACCTCCAATAATTCCAGCAAGTGGTAGGGCTGACAGTTGGTCAGTTTCTCGATCACTGTCCTGGTCTGAAATAGGCTGCTCGAGGGGATCCGTCTCTGTTTTGGCACAAGCAGGGTGCTCATGCTCTGAGTTTGTGTTAATGTTTAAACCCCCACTTGCTGTAAAAGAGGTTCTTTTACCATTGTTTCCAGAGAGAGGCACCAAGCAGATGATGTAACTTGACTGGGGCTGTAGTTGCGTAAGTAAATACTCACGGCGATCCCCTGGCACAAGTGTTTCTGTGATTGACCCCATTGCAGGACTGTTGCCTAGTCGCAACCAGGAAAGTCTGAAGGAGGGGACTGGCTGTGAAGCCTGCCAGGTAATATGAACTGTCTCGGGTGTGAGAGGTTTTACACTGATTAGTAATGATTTACCTGTAACCCCACTTCCACCTCCAAGACTGTCCTGGCTAATATCTGAATACTTATGGCCTGGTCGTCTGGATCTGAGGGTAAAGAGAGAACCCTGCAGAAGTGGAGGGGTTGTTGTAGCTGGTGCTTGTGTTGGAAAATAACTTTTCTCCTTCTTTACTCCATCGTTTCCAACCATTCCTCCTGCAGAATCTACGCTGACCTCACAATCTTCCAACTGACTTGTAAGATCTCTTAGTGCCATGCCTCTTAGTCTCTCGGGTCCATGGCAAGTTAAACCTCTCACAGTCACTGATGAACCTCGCTCATGCAACCAGTCATGAAGCCAGCGGAGGTTACAGCCACAGTACCAAGGATTTCCTCGGACAAGTAATTGTGAAAGGCTGTCCAGGTCCTTAAATAAACCTTTCGGGAGAGTTGTCAAGTTGTTACCTGATAGATCCAGTTTCTGTAACCTTTGCATTCCATCCAGGGAGCCTCGTGGCATGTGGGCTATGGCATTGTCCTGTAGATAAAGGCGAAGAAGATGCATACTTGGAAGGTTTAATGGTGGTGCCTGGAGTGAGTTCCGAACCAGAGAGAGCTCTGTGAGATTAGACAGCCGTGAGAATGTATCATCTGCTATACGCTGATTTGCTAGCAGATTCCCATCAAGGAAGAGACGTCTTAGAGAGGAGAGACCCCGAAATGCATGTGTTGGAATAGTTGAAATCCGATTGTCGTCTAGGCGGAGTTCCTCAAGTGATGCAGGCAGTCCTGATGGTATACTCGAGAGGTGGTTGCGTGACAAGAAAAGAAGACGCAGCCTCGGATTGTTGGCGAATGCTTTGTCTTCTATACTTACGGTTGAAACGGAATTGTCATCCATGTGAAGCTTCTCCAGTAGGGGGAGCCGTGCAAGAGCGGAACGGGGTAAAGTTCGTATATTGTTGTCTTGTAGGTGAAGTTCTCGTAGCGACGGAGGCAGATGTGTTGGAAAATCGTCAAGTTCATTATCATAAAGGTAAACTACTCGCACAGTCAGTCGTCGCTCTAAAGATGTTGGTAGCCCAGCATTGTCTATGCGGTTGTTTTGCAGATAGAGCACAGCTGCCGTTAATGGTAATGGTGGGATGATACTCAAGCCACGGTCATTGCAGTAAATGAAGCCATCATCACACCTGCAAGCTGAGGGGCATGGCACGTCTCCCTGAAGCTCTGCCTCTCCGAGAGCTGCCTCTGCTGCAGCAGCTGTTGCGAACTCTAGGACTTCAACCAATAATGTCAGGCATAGAAGAAGTAGGAACAACCAATCACGGAGTTCAACTAGGCTCTCTGTGGCCATAATTCCAGGCAATGTACCCCACTCTCTCAGTAGAGATAATTTAACCCAATGTCTAAAGTCAATATTCTTGGTCAGTGTAGTTGGGAAAACGCAGGTCTTTCTTGCCCTTCTTTACTTCCAATCACAAGCCCTGTGGGAAATATAGAAAATATTTTTTCAAAATACAGAGGTTACATTTAGTGTAGAGTTCAGTGCAATTATAAATCCACGTATCTGTTATTTAGTATGCTTTCTGACATCTGCTTAAATTTGAAGAACATTGCAAGGTGGTAAGAGGTTAGTAGGAAAGAGCAGAGAAAATCGGCCAAGCTGAACCGCTTTCTAGATAACCTTAACAGAGAAACTGACAGATAGGGAGCATTAGACATAACATTAAAATAAAAAAAGGATTGAAAGAGAACAGCAAATGGATTGCGGTTGAGCTATGTAAATGAATAGTGTGAAAAGAGTTGAATGAACGACATATATTGCTATATTATTCACTGAAAATTGTAGGTGTGAGGTGGTCGTTCTGAACTTATATAAAACTGTGATTGACATTTGAGTTCCTGAAAAACAATTACAGGTTTATTCCTGGATTGACCTTAAGTCATATTACAATTCAAATGTAGCAGGGAACTCTGTTTGAATAAATCGCTAGTTTAATTTTAGCTCAAGTTTTTGAAAGTTCACGGAAGGGTCAGATAGAGTTCTCATTTTCGGTCTGATTTGCAATTGAGATTTAGATGAAAACCACAGACGTTTACAACAAATTGACATGCATAATGGATGCTGTTTCTTCGTTGTTATTGTTTTCAAAATAGCATGAATTATTCAGAGAGACTACATAGAATACCCAACAGAGATTTCACTCTGTATTTAACCAGTCATTGACTTGATGGCCGGGGATTGTGAATTTCCTGTGTATGTATTCTATGTAAGCCTTGTCTGTGACTTTTTTCAATGCTAAATAGAGGAAGGAAGGTAAAGAATATTTGTGATTTGATGCTCTTTTTTTTTTTAAGGATCTCTATTAAGGGTAATGAAAGGTTAATATTTTGGTCTTGGGAGTCCCCAACAACAGGTTAACATGCATGCGAGGTCAAAAAACACTTTCATTGTCTTATAATATGCATACATTTTCACCTCTCTTGCTCAATGACTCTCATATGATTTGCTCAATGATTAATTTTTCCCCAGCCCTTTTTTGCATGACGCTAACCTGCGGTGATTGGTCCACATCATCCCTGTAACGCCTGATAAGGCAGCATTTGTGAGCACAGTGCTGCTTTGTGTACAGTGTTACCGGGGAAATTATTAATTAAAATTTGCAAAAAAATAATTTGCATTTTTAGACCAAAGTGAAAATACCATCAAGTGGGCAGGCAATATGCTAATGTTTCATGTTGACATCAACATAACATAAAAATGACTCGTTTTAATGATTCAGAGACGAGCCTTTTTTTTTAGAGACAATAACTTTATACACGGTGCACTTTCTGATTTAAAACTTGCAGGATGTTTTCATTCACTGAGAGCTATGTTACACACTGCATGAAAGGTAATTTTCAAAAATCCATAACAGGGGCACTTCAAAAGGGTCCTATTATGCTTTTTCACTTTTTTAAATTTAAAGTGTGTAGTGTGTATGTTTTGGCACAAAAAAGAAAGTTACAAAGTTACAACTCTCAAAGTCCACTCTGAAGGGAGATTTCGTTTTTTTAAAAATCATTTTTCAAGAGCTACTACAAATGTCTCGTTTGGACTACAGTGCTGTTTTTTGGGGGTTCTGTGACATCACAAAGAGGCCCATTAGAATATAATTGAAAAAAATATCCTGCCTATGGAAATTCAAGTGTTTGGGGGGTGGGGAGGGGTGAGGTTGTGGTTAGAACGCTTGGCTGCTGCTGTAGTGTCAAGTTTTCACAAGTTATTACACATGCACCTGAATAATATGCATGTTACAATTATGAAAATATTTTTAGAAATTGCTGGAAGTACAATACTGGTCAACGATGTAATCTGCAAAATTTACACTTAAATTATGACACTACAGTATTTCCCATACACTGATTTATTTGTGGCGCTCGCCACAATATTAAAACTGACTGCCACAAATAGTTTTTTCAAAAGTCTTTGACTTTGTTGAATAAACATGAGCAAAAATAAAACCCGGTGTGGGTATTTTCATATCACTGTATTTCTGAAGGAAACCGACTGTCTTCAGAAAATTTTGGGTGTCAATTTCATCTTTCAAGTAATGTCTGATTAAGCAGCTTTTGTGAGTGGAGCGCTGCTTTGTGTACCAGGGAAATTTCGATCTGTACCACTCCAACAGCATCACCTGCTGTCAGAGAATGAACGTGCATATATATGCCACCAAAAGTGGGAAACACTGGACTATGGTATAAATAAATTCAACTGTATAATAGTATTGTGTATTAGGGGTGCACGATAAATATTGTCCAACAAATAATGCGCATCTTCTCAGTAAAGCTGGTTCTCTAATCAGCGGTAAATTCCATCATGTGTGTGATTTCACATAGAGCAGCTGTTACTATACAGAGCCGTTGTTAACTGACAAGCTGCGCAAATCAATGGTGAAAATGAACGTGGATTTGCACAGCTTGTCTACTGTGTATTGGCAAGAATTTGGCGATACGATACATATCACGATACAGGGGTTGCAGTACGATATATTGCGATACTGTAAACAAGGCGATATATTGGGATATGTCTTATTTTAGGAATAGTATATATTATAAGGAAAGCTGTCTATACAGTCCATGTATAGAACCACCTTTTGTGCAGTTTGAGTAAAGGGGGATAAATTAAAATGCTTGCAGGATCCTTTAGTTAAATGTTAATACGTATAAAATGTATTTGATAAAAAGACCATATATATTTTTGGACCCTGCTTTAAAGGTTCACAGTTTAAGTTTACAATTGTGACAATATCATAACATTTTGATCTGAACAAAACAATTACATCTGCTTAATATCAATGAAAAATAAAATGCTAACAGGATTCTTAAAGAAAACAAAACAATTGTAATACAATAAAATAAATACAGACGTTGAACCTTTCCACTTGGATTTAACAGGTTTTTCAGTTTGTATTTATGTTCTGCGGGGAATTGCTGAAACCGTGATGCGAGTACCGCCCCAACTGCACAAAACACCCCTCAAATAAAAGAAAGCAGCATCTGCGGGGCGTCCCTCCCACCTATGAATGCGCCCTGCGCAGCCTCTTCACATGGGTCGCAGCAAGCAGTGGAACCGAGGCAGCGTCATATCGCCACAGTCTCGCAGTGGACGTTACCACAAAAGCCCAAATGACGGCACACATGAACTGGGACACTCTCCCTCCATTACTAGCAGCAAACTACATTAATGCTAACATTAGTGGTGTGCTCTAATACTAGTATTTCCTGTCACTCAGGATTTGTTCAGAGATGAAGACTGCCATCTAGCGGCCGGGAAATAAACTCAAAACAAAACAACTGCCATGAATCTTGTATGATTTAAAAAAAAATTTTTTATCGATATTATGTTTTGAGAATCGATACAGTATCGCCAAACAAAATATTTCGATGCGATACATGTATCTATATTTCCTTACACCCCTACTGTATAACAGTTTCACTGCAATTCATGTTAAAATGTTAGAATTAAAGAACAATAAACATAATACATATTACCATTGCTCTTATCTGACATAGTAAATGCAGTTATTTTTAAGCAGTTGTTGACATCTTATTTAAAATGTGATTTAGCCCCCCCCAAAAAAACAATAATAACGTTACCACTCTAAAATGTCTTGCAATATACGTGCATCCAAAGGTTCAGTGTGATCCTCTTGTTCAATATTCTCTGGGTCTGAATCCAGCTCAAACTGATATGGCAATATTAACGCCATCCTTAACTATACCAGAGCAGACAGAACTTGCTGCTTTGGCAAGGGGCAGGGACCGTCTAAACACCGTCTAAACTGTTTACCAATCACAACATACTGAGACAGCTATCACAACACATTTACTTTTTTCGGAAGGCGGGTCTTCATCAAACCCAGAACTAAACAAGCCGTTTGTGCCAGATTGGGGAGAGAGGCATTGTAATAATGTAAATTATGTGAAAAATAATGCATTTCACAACCCGCCAAGCATTAGAGCATGTTCTAGTACACCCCCAAAACAAAATCACTTTGTAAAAGAGCACAGTAGGACCCCTTTAATAATAATTCAATATCTAGACTGTCTCCTTAGCTCTAAAATGTATCAAAGGGAAAAAATTAAGGCTACATTCAATATTTGGGGGTGGGGGGTGGGAGGGGACTGTCTCCACTGGCTAAACTGTCTAAAATATCTAACATTTATATTATTTTATTGAAAATGCAGAAACGTGATTAGTCCTGGAAGCAACATTAAAAGCATTGTTTAACACTGTTTAAAACTGCCATACAATCAGTAATATTTTGCATTGTATGCCCTGCATTGTAGAAAAAAGTTTTAATCATGGCATTACATTATGGTTATATAATTTCCAGCTTGTTGTAAATTTTCTTTTTGTAATGGAAAATATATAATTTTTTAAATTAAAATGTACATATGTACACAATTTTGAGACATTAGCATACTCCTGTGAGACTAATCTAAAACGTACTTATTTTTGTGAGTATTCGTGTGTAAAGCGTTGGTGTACATCACTCTCTGCTGGGGCCTCATTCTTTTTGCTGCCTGCCATCCTATGGGATTGGAGGTTGTTTGTGTTGCAGGCCAGGCCAGATGGGAGTTGGTTGGCTGCCTCTTGGTTACAAATGTTGTTACCTTAAGCAGCAACTACATGCAAAACAAACCCTTAAACAGTGCTAGCACCCATGCAAAATTTCTCGTAGGGGCTTAGAGATGGAGAAATGGTGAGGAAATTAGAAAGTGAAAAGCTTGCTTTTCTTGGAAATGATTCCATTTTATTGGAAACACTTTCTTCATATTGTTTGCTTTGACTATAGACCACATTTATCACATTCTAAGGAAACGATTAGCAAAAATACTGCTTTTAAAAAAGAATCTGATATCATTGTTGTCACTTTGACTCTCTCCTTTTTAAGTCTGTTTCTTTTTAAATGAGGTGTGTTGCATGAAAATGGAAGCAATTTAAATGTCACATTTAATAGCTCTCCCAGTGTGTATACATTTGGGTGTTTTTAGAAAAAAAAATCTGCTGTCTCTCAGGCCTGACAGTGTATTTTCACAAAGAGGGGGATGGAGCCTGAGGACAGAGAGAAATTAAAATAGCAAAAAGGTCTGTTGAATAGCTAATAAAACATGCTTTTATGCTAAAGATTTTTCAGAACAAAAGCAAGTAAAATATAGTAGCATTTTGCATGTGTTTGGGGCTGTCAGAGCACTGTGGACTTGATGCACAAAACAACTTGCAACTATGCTTTTAGATGGCAGAGTGACCGCGAGAAGCTCGATCTCTAACTTGCTACATGGTTTGAACATTTGTGTGTAGGCAGGTTAACTTTACCTTCTCGCTGTTCTGCGTCTCTTATCTGTTTCTCTATTCTTCACTCAGATCTTTCTATGCTCTGAAGAAGGTTTTCAACCCGGCCATCTTTGTAACCGCCTACTGTGCGTCTGTAATCTCTTGTAATCTCTTCTTATACTCTTCTTTAATCATACAGTTTTTTTTCTTTTCTTGTATATCCTGCTGATCCTTCTGGCAATCTTGCATTTTCATTCTGCCTAAATCTACTTTTTTGATCCTTCTCTTGAGTCTTTATTTCTTTTTCTTTTTAGTGTCTACTTCAATTCTGTTGACAATATAAAAGGATATTTTCCTGCTGCACAATGTTTTTTTATTCAGCCACCCAACTCTTTACACATTTTCATGTTGTATTTATGTTGTATTATTTACAGAATTATAAACTACTGTTCTTACCATCTAGCGAGTGTCCCACATTGTCCTTTGGTCTGAGCAGAGTTTGAAACACGACAATCGTCCTATTTATTCAAGAAAGGAAATTGATAAAGGGCTCAAGGTCTTTCTTCTTGATTCTCTATGTCCTTCGACTTAAGTGACCAGAAATTGCAGCCCTTTATTTGTAGGATTCCTTTGAATTGTAGGCACTGAGATAATGAAAATATATCAACCAGAAAAACCCTGGAATTTTTTTCCACTGTCAATCAATAGAATCAAAATTTTCATCACTTCCGTACAGCAAGAGTATATCCGAGCCGATGATGTGTATTCAGGTTGCAGTGTGCCCTTCAAAGTTGACATCATGTTGATTTTGTTTTCTTGAATGAGGATTGAGGGAACACAGGGATGTTGTAACCCCTCATCTTTGGCACCATGTTACCTGTGAAGAAAACATTTTCAGTGAATTAGAGTGCCAGGACAGGACAGAAGACTTTTATATTCACAGTGTGTCATTTTCTCTTTAAACTTGGCTTGACCTAAAAACAACTGTATTTCAAAGAATATCAACTCTGAAAATGGTGAAGTCAAGTTCAGTGTGCAGAATTAAGTGGAAAATCTCTTTTACAGACTGCTCTAAGCCATAGCAAGGGCCAAGAATGCAAAAATCAAGGCACACACATATTGTGCAAACTGGGTCACATTCTTGACAAGACTGAGGTATGGCAAGTAGTGATGGGTGTCTGTTCTGACTCTCTTTTCTGTATTAGGTAAAGACAGAGCAAGATTTTTTTTTCCTGCCAAATTTCTGATAGCAATGACGTTTTTTAGGTCTAACATTAAGCATAGTGTATTTTTATATATTTAGATTTTCACTTTGAGTGTTTGTAATTTACGTTTTCTAGAACTACTGCTTGGACTGAGCCTCTGAACCAGCAACTCTCTTTGTATCATAGTGTGCTAAATCGGTTAAAATTCCCAGTCCTGATGTGGTTGAATTGTGTTTGTAATGTTGAAAGACTCCTCCGGGTCACACTGGCTCCCAGTCTAATTGCTTTTTCACTGTCCAGTCATATATTGGGAGTGATTAAAAACATTAATGTAGAAATTTAATGCACCATGTGGACGTAGCAGCCCGGTGAAGATAGATCAGCAGAGGCCCATGGTACCACGTGTGTGAGACAAGGGAGCATTTCCAAGGCACCTAGTTAATGTAAAGGGAATTGAGCAGAGGAGGAGTAATAAGGACAAAGAAGGCTAATTAAAATCAATGAACGTATTCGGGTACTTTCGCCAATCAATGCTCTTAGATGGTGGGAAAAAAAACATAACCGCTACTAAGGGCTGATGTCTTAAAATGCCTAGCGGGTGTAAAACCAGACAAATACACAGACCGTTGCCCTTCTCTGTTCACCTTTCTCTCTCTGCCTCTCTCTCTCTCTCGTACGATATAATGGGGCAGTCACATTAGGGAAGAGATTATGATGAGAGATGATAAGAGGTTATATCAGTGCTGCTGTCATGTTCGTACTGACCTCCATCCCCAGACGTGCTTGAGTAAATGCTGAAAATGGACAGTAATAATGTTCACCTGGAGTAGGGTGGTGCAGTTCCACTGCTCCAGGTTTGTTAATATTGCTGATGGCACAGATGTCCTCCATTCTTAAAGTTATTAGAATGGTGACAGATCTGTGCTTTTATTTGTATGCCCTTGCATGTTTGAGGGTGAGTGTGTCTGTGTATGTGTGTTTGTGTGCATGCAAATGTGTATGAGCCCATGTCAACCATTTTTACCATCCTGTGCACGTAACCTACCCATCTCTGCCTTTCAATTTCTCATTTGCTGAGCGAGGGAGAGAGAATGGAAAAGAGAGAGAGGGGCAGATGGAGGAGTAAAGGAAAGAAGGAAGATTGATGAACCTATTGGAATCAAATTTGGTGGCAGAAATGACTGTCAGTCCCAGTATCCACAACAACACATATTCACAGCACTGACAAGACAGGCTCACTGGGCTTTGTCTTAGGATCATGAAGCAGCATGAAATCTTAATGGTCTATCTTGTTCCTCACACAGCTTTGTCATAAAATATTACTCAAGTACATAATGAAATAATTATTTCCCAGCAAATCCAGTTCATTATTAATTCACCACAAGCACTGATAAATAACTCTGTTGTATGGACTGGCTAACAATGTAAACAACTGGAGAGCTTCATGTAACTGTCTGGTCCCTTAGACATAAAAACAGTAGACTTGGTTAATATGACATGATTGGTATAGGGCCCTCAGGAATTGTGGTATTTTACTGAACAGTGTGTGACTGTATGTGTGCATATGACTTACATTGGGGCTACAAAGATAGACGCCGTAATAGGCAGAGCATTGGCCAGAGGGCATACTTGTGTGTCAGGATATTTTTCAGTTCCCATATCAGCACATGCCTGTGAAACTAGTGCTCTAGGCCTCCAGGCTATAGTCTTGTAGTGATATTCCACAGCGCAGTTCTGTTTTAAAAAGGTTTCATCAATTGGACTCTGTCTTCTAGAATTATAAGTGCCATAGAATATTCTACAAACGAAAGATCTGTCTTTTGCTAATGACGCTTCAAAGCTTCTTTTTAGGAAGCAGTCTAATTCATTGCACAGTCCACTCACTGTAATTACATACTATTCAGTGAAGAAAGGAAAAAATATATAATTGCTACACAGAGATGTTTTGACAGTGGAGTACAAACACCTTGATGAGGTGCCTAGGTACCGTTCTCTCTCTCTCGCTCTTTTTTTTTTTTTTTTTTGCAGTCCGGTGATGTCTCAGATCTTTAACTGCCAGTTGCTCTGCAGCGCTGCATAGTAATATGTGTGTGCTTGCGTATGTGTGTATTTCACTCTCTAAGATCTGATGATAATTAGCTAAAGGTAATCAGGGGTAATTCAGCAACAGGAGTGAAAATGGCAGGAGACGCAGGGATGTGACCAGCCTCTCAACATACACCCACACACTGCAGCCTTTTAGTATGAACAACCAGGAGCAGAGAGAGGGAGAAGCAGGGATGAGGGTTAAGTGTGACAGGGATGCGTGGATGAGCAGAGAGGGGAACGCACCTTGTTTTTTTTTCTTCCTATATTCCCATTTTCCCTTCTTATTACTGTGTGCTTTCTCTCTCTTGGCTCCAGTCCTCTTGGATGTTCACCAGTGCATTTACTGTAATCTGTGAACCATTAATGCATAAATGCCTATACTGATTTATGTCCTTATTATATTCAGTGTTTGTGCACTGAACAGAGCCAGTGGCTTCTGAATGTGATAAAGATGCACTAAAGTGGCACAGGGTGAGAGAGCGAAGAGAGAGGCCTAAAGCATTGAAATAACACAGAACATTTAAATGTACTGTATATGCCGCACAAAATCATCAAGGCTTACCATGCATACTTAAAGCTGGTTGCTGAAAACATTCTGACTTTGATTTGTATTTCAGTTTATGCTGGTGTGTTTTGAGCGACACGCCACTGTTGTTAATATTCCTTGCTTTTCTTTATGCCCAATGCCAAGTTGTCGGCATGACTGTACTGTAATTCATAAGGTGCAAAGAAGATACATGAATGGACTTGAATGCCTACAGAAAGTGATGAATGAATTAGCTTTATTTACCTATTCTTAATCATGAATGATGGAGTCAAATGCAACAGCATGTCGGTTGTGCAGTTGGATTTGTACATCTGCACCTGCAACATGCGAATGAACCTCAACCCCTCATATAAACTCTGACAGTGTTAGCTGCGCATCTCATCTGTCTATAAAATGTGTACTAAACAGTCATCTCATAAAAAATTATTTGAGTGGACAAGACATAATGTTCTTGACCCTGAAGTTTAACAGAGCATTTTAAGACCCTTGGCTCGATGAGAAATATGCTTTTGTATCGAGTTTGTTGTTCATTGTTGTCTGAATACAGAAAATAAGATGTTATGAATCACCTCATAAATTAAATGCATTTAGACATTTCCAGGGAGAACATTTATGTTCAAATTCTCTCTTTTCCTTTTGAGATAACTGACTTTGCTTTATAAATACTGAATATAAAATTTTATGCAGTGTTTTGTTACTGAAAGCATTTTTTTTGCCTTCTTTCTACATTTTACCACTCTTTTTTTTTATCTCTGTCATGGTCCCTAATGAACAGGTAAATGCTAGAACACATTTTACTCCAAGTCTTTTAGTCTGTTTTTTCCTCTTTCTGATTGTTCCTTCAATTTTTAGAGCAAATGTTATTATTGCCATCACATTTCTAAGATTGCCATATAAATAATGTTTACTTTTCTTGAGGTGGGTATATCATAAATATTGTAAATATATGACATGCATTTGTCATTGTCACTACTTACAGCCAGTTTCCTTTCTTCACTTGTCTTCTCATTTGTTTACATTTATTCATTTATTTTGTTTTCCAATCTCCTTTCCCATTTGTGATCCCAATATTTTTATGCCTATACACAATCCACCCTTCAGGCTGGATAAGATGGGCTTTTATTACAATTGTTCTTGAACACTGACATACACAAATCACTTTCTGGTAAAGTTACACAGATGCTTTTCAACTAGCTTCTCTTTCTCTTTCAAATAGCGTTCCTCTCTTGCATGACCATGTCAGTCCTATTTCTCCTTTGCCCTTTTATTCTCCTTTTCTTATGCTCCCAGTTTCTTTATAAATAATACAGTCACTGGAAATAAGCAGACAATTTAAGTGCGGGATACTTCACTGCTCTATTTCCCTCTGTCTTCAAGTGCACACACACACACAATCACATACAAACAACCAATCATACCTCTTGCTGTTCCTCAGCCAGTGCTTATGAACATCAAACACAAACAATCAAAAGCAGAGCATGCACACGGGAAGAGAAATAATTAGGTTTGTCTGAATTTGGCTTAATGTGGGTAAATTTCTCTTATCAGCATTTCACATAGCAAGAAAGAGCAAAATGTCATAATAAACAGCCTCCACTGAGTGGTGAATAAAAAGTGGCACTTTTTATATAAAGACAATTCATGCATTTAGGTCATTGAACAAAGTTGCCCACATGTTTGACAAACCCCACTCACCAGGCGGAGAGTGAAACGAACCATGTTCAGAAGCGATCTCTACTAAGCTGAGCAGTGTTTGGCTTCCTATGGGAGGCCTGTGCATTTGTTTTTTGTTTTTTTTATAGCTCATTTAGAGCCAAACTGCAAGGCACCATGCTGTGTGCAAACACGTATGCATTTATGCACTTTTCCCACACTACACTGTATCACTTTAATTAACTGAGCACAAATATAAAAAGTTGTAGCTCTGGTTGAATGGGTCTCTGCATGTAAATTATAAATGAGCTGTAATGATTTAACACAAGCATGTGTTTGATAAGCTATGTAATTTCAATGAAGGCTGCAGGCTTTAAATGGACGTGCTTTCAATCAGAGCACAGTCTATAAGCATGCTTTATGTCAGTTGTGGCATAAAACGCAAGTGATGTTGTATGTCTGGACTCACTCTGTTAACCTGCCATATGCTAAAATTAGCAGCACTTCAAAACTAGTTGCATTATCAAAGCCTATTTCAAAGCTTGCAGCTGGTTTTCGCGTGGAATAATAAAATCCATCTATTCAGACTGTTCCGGGCCCTTTTCAGACCTTGTCCAATTATCTAGAGCCACATTCACTTAATTCATATCGCCTCCATTCCATTGATTCTAGAGCTATACAAGCAACTCTTTGAGACCCATTTTACCTATAAACTCTGCCTGCCCCAGACACAATCTCCTCTGTCATACTTCCTTTCAGACAACGCTGTCTTTTCTTGACTTGTTCATGGCAGCCGAGGCACATCTAGAGATCTGTGTCTAACAGAAGAGCATTTGATTGAGGCAAAATAAAAAATTACTTTGTGTCAATGACCAAAACGGCCACATTGATTAATAAACGACACTGACGTAGGTCCTGTGTCTATGACAACCCTGGCCTGGCAAAGGATAAGACAAAACACTCATTGTTGTGTGAGTGCTGTTCCCTCTCCAGAGAGCAAGACGAGTCTGACTGCATTTCCGCCCTTAAAAAGGACATTACTAAGAGCATAGAGCTCTCTCGAGCTGTGCATCAATCTCCTTACTGTAATATATAATGAATCAATAACTTACAAATTATGATTCAGTTGGAGTCTTTTATAAGATTAGAGTAAGTGGATTAAAAGAAGAGTATTGGTGTCATAACCTTGTTCAGATCTTTCAGAAGTGGTTTGATTGTGAGCGTTGATGTTGTGTAAACATTCAATTTTTGGCATTATGAAAAGAAAGCATTTAATTGGGGGGGGGGGGGGGGGTTAAAATGATTGATGTAGTGCAGCGGTTCTCAATTCCAGTCCTTGCGCCCCCCAGCTCTGCATATTTTGCATGTTTCTCTTTGTTAACACACCTCAAACGACCACAAAACCAGTCTTAAGTCGCTGGGGTATATTTTTAGGAATAGCCAAAAAACATTGTATGGGCCAAAATTATAGATTTTTCTTTTATGCCAAAAATCATTAGGATATTAAGTATGTTAAGAATGTATTAAGATCATGTTCCATGAAGATATTTTTTAAATTTCCTACCATAAATATATCAAAACGTAATTTTTGATTAGTAATATGCATTGCTAAGAATTTATTTGGACAAATTCAAAGGCAATTTTATCAGTATTTAGATTTTTTTTGCACCCTCAGATTCCAGATTTTCAGATAGTTGTATCTTGGCCAAATATTGTAAGATCCTGATAAACTATAGATCAATGGAAATCTTATTAATTCAGCTTTCAGATGATGTATAAATCGACGACTGGTTTTGTTGTCCAGGGTCATAAATGTCCAGAGCCAGGGGGTGCGAGGACTGAAATTGAGAACCGCTGATGTAGTTCAACATGTTTGCCATGTTATGTTTATGTTGCCCATGATTTAAAGGAAATTATTTAAAATATGAACCATCAGTTGTACCAGTTTATTTCATTTCTATTTTGGTCTGTTGTATTTATGTCATATTGGTTGTAATTGTTTTTATTTTATCCCTAACTGTTTACTTGCTTTCAATAATTGTTAGAATTTTTTTTTTACATTCATTAGTTAATGTACTGTTAGTAGATATTGGTGTAGAGATTTAAGTGGTACTGTATGTTAATATTGATGAAAACCATTATTTTCAGCAAAAAGCAACAACAACAAAAAAAACTTTTATATCATATGTTTTGTTAATGTGTAAAAAAACTACTCCTATTGATATATCATGATGATTATCATATTACCCAGGTAAGTTGCAGGTAAGTTACAGGGTTATTGAACAACCATTCTCACCAAAACTGTACAGAGATCCTTTTCACTCGAGTCAAATCACCACCATGCATGTACTGTATATTTCGGACTCTAAGTCGCACCTGAGTATAAGTCGCATCAGTCCAAAAATACGTCATAATGAGGAAAAAAACATATATGTCGCACTGGACTATAAGTCGCATTCATTTAGAACCAAAAGAAAACATTACCGTCTACAGCCGCGAGAGGGTGCTCTATGCTGCTCAGTGCTCCTGTAGCCTACCGCTGAAAACATAGAGCACCCTCTCGCGGCTGGAGACGGTAATGTTTTCTCCTGGTTCATTTCACTTGGTTCATGTCAAATTAATTTTGATAAATAAGTCACACCTGACTATAAGTCGCAGCACCAGCCAAACTATGAAAAAAAAGTGCGACTTATAGTCCGGAAAATACGGTATCTATGCATTGCAAGCAGCAAAAATTTTCAAACACTGCAAAGCACAATTTGTAACTGTTGTTGAGAACACTGAATAAAAGCTCCAGATTACAAGTGTTTGGTAATGCTAGGGAGACTGGGAAATCAAGTGTGAGATTATTACAGCTGCCAGGCTAGAAAACATGAGCGAACACTATATTATTGCAGTTTCAGAAGTACTTGCATTTTGAATGGACACTCTAATGCCATACCAAAAGACTACATGATTGTTCCTGCTCTGAATGTAGTGTCAGGGTGAGAGGAATATGACTAAGTGTTATTTGTGTGTGTTGTTTGCCATTTTGTTCTACAAACAACAACAACAAAAAAAACTTTCTAGTACCCAATATCTGATGGAATATAGGTTGCTAGCAACATTGGTGATAGTTAAGATAATCATGAATTGCTCAGTCTGTAGGTCAGCCTCAAAAGACCAGTAACAGGCACATCTCACTTATTCCTCTATTCTCTACTGCCATGCATGTGCATTAGATGTTTCAACGTAAACCTTAGTGGCTTTGAAAAACAATTCATTAGAAAGTCTATGGTCAGTCATTTATAGTGCGTTAGCTATAATAATAAAAACAACCCTGTAGAAACCTCATAGCTTGTGTCTGTTTATTTGTCTGTTTTTACATTTCCCGCTATTGCTAACAATAATTTTGGTGTACTCTTAGTGACATACGCCTGTGTACACCTGTGCTCCTATTATTTTTTCTTTAATACATGGAAACATATATAGAAAAGTAATCAGTTGTGAAGCAGCTTTATCCTTATTGTAATTTGTAGTGTTGTTTTTATCATGCAACCCACTGCAGAGTGACCCCACTGACACACACGCCACTCTCATAGGCCCAACTGAATTATAAAACAACTAGAGCTGCTGCCTAGAGATCTGCCAATGCTTTTTACATACATTATTAAGCTGTATCTGCAATGAAAACAAATCACTATATGTGAAAATATAGAGAATCTGTTAATATCTAAGCTTAGTGTATGGTTTCTTAAATGTAAATTATTTTACTATCACACTTTCTCGTACATTTGTTTTGGTCATTTTCAGATAGTTGCAACAGAAAGCAGGAAAAAAACAGAACAACCAGATTTAATCTCTAGTGAATTTTCTCTTACTGAGCTGTGTTGCTCTCCGCCCCTCTTTCTTTCATTGCTCATCTGCATTTGACCACCATGTTAATCTGCATTGGAGTTGATGTACTCTAAGTCTGTGTAATCTGCTGTATGTGAGTGGAGTTGGGTCTGAAGTACTGTGCTAATCCCAAATGCCTCACTCTTGATGTAGTTTATGTGGTGTTTTGTGACCACAAGATGGACTTTGGTGGATAATTTTGAATTTGAGTTGCTTGAATTTGACAAGATTTTCTATTGTTGTTTTTATTTATTTTTTACATATATTTTATTTTATCCAATAAAAATATTAATGGATACCTCAAAGGTGCTTATGTAAAAGAAAAGAAGTGTAAGTGTAGTTGTGGTGCTAGGTTTTGGGGTTGCTGGGCCTGTGGGGTGTGTGTGCGCATGATGCAGGCCCTGCTGTACTTCTCTCATGCAGTGTAAAGCGTGTTTGTTACATACTGGACCCACTGTTTTGGCATGGCTATGGACTCATGCTGTCACCAACAGGGCAGGGAAAAAAATATAAGAAATAAGGAAATATGATAAAATATAGAAGTGTTGCGACCTTGTTAACACACACACACACACACACTCCCTCACTCTGCACTTACTGCACCTTCAGAAATCAAGATGATTTCCCTGAAGATTTACTGTGGAGTGCCTTTGGCTTTCATAAATAAGATGCAACCCAAAACTGCAATGCCCTATTTATTTCTTTCTTTCTTTCATTGCACAGATGTCTGTAATTTAAAAACTAGATAGAGGTAAAAGGAGAACTTTAGTGCTAACATTAATTTGAACAACAGGAGATATCCATCCATAGAAAAACACAAAAGTGATTCATAGCATCATGTTCTCATTAACAATCGCTATAAAATGCGTTCTGATTTCTCTGATCTCAGTCTGTAAAATGTATTTTAATATCCAATGATATTATTAGATGTCGTGTATTACATTGCCTTTATTCCGATTATGAGAGAAAGTACAGTACAAATGCACGCGCATAGACGGATGCACTAACTCCTTTGCAAAACTCTGCACCAGGTTTGAAACTTACGAAAACAAATGCAAATCTTCACCAGATTGTATAGCTACCAAATGGCCATCACAAGCAAGCAAGCGCATTTAGGCACTATACACAGTCGAACACGTTTTAATAATTTTAATATTGTCATTAAAATAAAGGAGTGAGAGTCCCAAACCAGGATCTCAGTTCAAAGCGCCTGCATTTAAATCCTGTGACTGCTGCCTCAAGACTGATTAAATGGGCGCTTAAGAGCAAACACATGAAAGACAAATTACAGGCTACGAATCCAACCAGGATATACCAGTATTCTCTAAACAGCGCTTATAACGTGTATAAAAAAACATAATTCTTCCTCATTTCATTTGAAGTCAGAGTTGAGCAGAACAGAAAATAAATGTAACGTTACCTCAGCGGTCTCAGACTGACCGTTGGTAACAAGTAGTTTATACGAAGAAGTGTTTAGGGCAACATACCTCAGTCTGGGTAAACGGCATCTTTCCTTGAGAAATCTTTATTTTCTTCTTGTCTAGACCTTGTTTTTTAAATGGTTTTGACTTGTTCCGTTCTCGGTGTTTTTAACCGTCTCAATCTTCAGTCAGCCAGGCTCGCTGTGACCGTCGCGCGCGCTCAGATTCTCTCTCTGTCCTGTCACTCAAAGCGATGCGCCTCGCGCTCTCTCTCTCTTTCGCGCCACTCCACCCCTTCATCTCCTCAGCGAAGTAACGGATTTAAACATAGATCAATTACGAACAAAACAACAAGCCACCTTACAGTACGATATAGTCTTATTTATTACGTTAAGCCATTACATTAAATTATTTGTATGCGTCTGTAAAGTTATACAACAGTATATACGCGTGTGTGTGTGTGTGTGTGTATATATATACACACACACACACACGTGTGTGTAGCCATGTTATGTAGGCAATATGTAAATTAAAATATGACTATATTCTATGAACATTCATTTTTATTAAATAAATATTTATAATAAAAACCTTATGGGTAAAGTTGAAACTTTCATTTTCACCACATCTGACACAGATATGATAATGAATTTTCACCAGGTATTAAACTCCAAGCATTTTCTTTAGCTGGCGTTTTGGTGCTTGATCATTCACATACATAAACCATTTAACTTTGTATTTCTAAATAAAATGACCAGCCTGGTTTCTCAAAGAATTTGATTCACTTCGTTTGCAGAGTATTGACAATGTATATAATTTGTGGAATGTGTACTTTTGTATAATGTGATTCTGTGCAGCATCATCAGTGTTGTTTTTTGTCGTTTTGTCATATTACATTTTAATGCATGGCATGCAGTTTGCTGCTAGGGCCTCGCTCTAGGACTGGATGTGACTGTGAGGCAGTGTGCATGTCCTGGGCTATCAGCGCACTGAACTGTGAGTAGGATTGACTTTGACTTGCATGTAATTGTAGCCCTGAATAGAGTAAATAAAATGTTTCTGAAGCTGTCCTTCTGAGAGGATGTTTGTGTAATGTACAGTAGGCTACTTGTGTGTTTGTGTGTTTATGAATGCAATGGTTCGCACAAGCCAAGGTGTCTGCAGGGTTCTGGAGTGTCAGACATTAAGGACATCTGCTCAGAAATACACACAACGTCTCTCTCACTGGTTTCACCCCCTCTCCCTGGTGGCAGGCTATTTCAGAAACACAGACTTCCGTTCCACACACTTGACCGTCACCTTTTCTGAATACCCATGCTTGTTGTATTTGTGTGACTAATAAATGGGTACAGTAAATACTTATTCCTTGTAAATACTTAGTTTGCACCTGGTGTTTTTTTTTTACTTAAATTTATATCATATGATACACAATATCACACGAGTAAGTGTGCGGTTTATTTTGTTTTCTCAAATGTATATTGCAAAAGTGATATTATACAATAGTTCAACAAACAAGAAGTTAATATTGTGTTTAATTTTAGGCACATTTTTGTCAGTATTGTCTGTTTTGCTCAATGAAAACCCATGTTTATTATATGGAACTCTGAATCAAGTATTTCTTTCTAAACCTTCTTTTTGCAATGTTTGTTAACTGCTTTTCTTAACCAACACAATGATTTTAAATGATCTTTTAGGGGGTAATTTCACAGCCAAAAATTGATGTGATTCATTTTTGAATAATTTAATTGGCATGTCATGCCATTAATTAGATTAAAAATTATAATCACAGACAGCCATATTAGCTTTCATAAGTACTAATGCTTTTTTATTCTTTTCACTTATTTAAAACCATTAATATAAAAAACAAATGTTGTTTAGTTATGTATAAAACCCTTTTTTCATAAAAAAAGAAAAATGAGAGCTAGAACTTTTCTGTCAGATCCTCTAATTAATGCATTTATTATAAAAAGCAAAAAACCCACTCTCAATTGCTCAATTGTCTCGTGTATTATGATGCAAACTCATGCTGTTCTGTTTTCTTAAAAACATTTTTCTCTTTTGTTCTTTTCATATTTTCATTTAGTGTTTCCATACCTGTGTTGTTGCACATTCTTGATCACTCTGTACCTCCCAGCTTTTATCTCTCGCTTTCTCTGTCTGCCTCTCCTCCACGTCCGTCCCTCCTCTCACCCCCAACCTTGTGTTGAACTTTTTTTTGTTTCTCAGCTATTCGTCCTTTTGTTTTTCTTTTTTCTAATCCCTCTCTGTGATCCTAATCCGCCCGTAAACTCTCAACATTGGCGTATATTGCATCTTGCTGTGTGCTTTGCTGTGTGGAGCTGAATTGACACTAAGAATCAGCACCGTATTTTTGTTCATAATCCCAACCTCGGTATTGATGTTCATGGACATTGCTTTTATTGCAGATCCATTTCATCCTGCCTGAAAGCAATTGTTACAGTTCTGAATAAGAAGATAGCAATTTGTGAACACATTCCCGTACAGTCTCACCATGTCAGTATGCCTCACAGAGGTGTGTGTGTGTGTGTGTGTGTGTGAGAGAGAGAGAACATCATCATCTCTATGGTACTACTGTCACCCTTCCCCTGGGTAAGACACTGCACACAGGGTTTAAGCAGATGGCAAATCTCTCTCCCTGGGGTATCATCAACTTACAGCCTTCGCTCATTCTCTCATACTGTTTTGCTCTCTGTCCTTCCTCGTGCATATCTGATCCCTTTTTCTTCTCACTAGTAGTTTTTTTTCTTCTGACAGACAGGAGAGAAAGGGACATCCACTTGCAAATTACATCTTTCCGACTCTTGTCTCTCTTTTCTCTGTTTTCTCGTCTTTCTCCATCTCTCCTATTTGCCCTCCCTGTGTAATTAACTAGGTTTCAGTAACAAACCTTTAGGCTTTGGAGTTGCTATGGTTACCTCTCTCTCCATACTGTTTTCTGTTTGTCAGTCTATCTCTGTTGCTAAATTGTGCGTGTGTTTTTGTGCTTTTTTTCAGTGGCTGTATGTCTGTTCGGTAAAAAAAAAATGTGTTTGTCTGGGCTTACATTAACTCCATCTGGTAAATTATTTGTTGGCTCATAAGCTTGTCACTTATCATGTGGTTTAATGTCCGTGTGCAGAGGTGTAATGAATTTTAAATGGGAAAAAATAATCAGCAATCTTATTGCTCATTTGTGTTTTAACTCCATTGTCTGATCATGAAACAATGTTGTTTCAGTGCTGCTTAGTTGTGCAACCAGCCTCACACTTGAACTCAAGTGCTCAGCCCTGTTTGATGTGAATAGATGCAATTTTTCCTTTTTTATTGAAATTAATACTTATAGACAAAAACTATATGTATATATTGTCTATCATTTAGGTCTTGTAATGAAAAAGCAGCTCTGTATCTACAAGTTTAATTTGTAAAATCTGATAAAGGCTTTCATTTCACCTGTGACACTGGTTCAAGACCCTGCTTTATACTGAATTGATGGAAATGTCAATTAGCTCTTTGGTTAACCAGGTTTACGGCTGCGTTTTGCTTCATTTACTAAGCAAGCAGAAAACTAAGGCATCTATACAGTCTGACAAAGGAGCTTAACATTTGAAGGGGTCATATAATGAAAAATATTTATGTATGTATTTAATATAATTTATATTATATTATAATATATTATATTATATATGAAAAGTGTATATACACCACTTTTCTATTTGGGGCCAGGGAGATTTTTTTTTTTAACTAATACATATTTTTTGTTTGCAAGGACACATTTGTCAGGAGTCACAGTGAATATGTTTAATTATTAGCCAGCACAACTGTTTTCAGTATTGATGATAATAAGAAATATTACTTGAGCACCAAATTATCTTTGCAACCACAGTAAGTCACAATAGTTTCTTAAGCAATTTTTTTAATTAAATGATGATAGTGAGCGTAAGAACCTTTTATCAAAAACATGTAAAAAATCTTACTGACCCCGAACTTTTTTGAACAGTTATGTATTAATATTGAGTTGAAGTCTTTTAACTAATTCTCATCCTTGACCTACTCCACTCGGATTGAATTTGTATTTCAGTCACCAGTAAGGCATTCAATTGGTTTTAAGTCACTGTTTGTCTTGCTGTAATGTCTCTGATAATCTGCCCTGAAGAGTCTTCTGTTTTCTTTTTGTCGTTTCAGCTAACAAGACACTTCTGGGTGGAGGAGGAGGTGAGTCAACCCCACCCCCCCCCCCCCTTTTTTTTTTAGGAGTCTGAATGAGACAAATCTAGACACAGCTCAAGAGGGAAAAGACATTAGGGGAGAGAAGCATCTGAGAGGTGAGAGGAATTATAAGGTGAAAGAGAGCAAGTGAGAATCATCAGGTGGAAACAAAGGTGAGAGAATGAGAACGTATGTGAGATGGTAGCTGTTGTCAACCTGAGGCTTTGTACTTTTCTGAATCTCTGATAGCCCCGTGAGTGAGAACAGAGGCGCTATTTGAGGAGCAAAAGAGCGATTAGAGACCCAGTGAGATGAAATGAGCACTAAACTCTGATAGAGCGGCCCTTCCCTCCAAACGCACGCACACACACACATGCCCACAAACACTGACAAGAGAAAAACAATTCATCAGCAGATTCTGAATAAAACGGCGGAATTAAAGAGAGACTGAGTTTTTTTCGAAACCGTTTGCTCGCTGTGATGTATTAAAAAGTACTTTGATCTGACAAGACGGTAGATCTTCTCAGAAATACAGTAAAGCCTTCAGATTTCACCCATCTATCTGTACATACACATATTCATCAAACAGTGAGCTTCTTTGGCATTGCAGCTGCATGAACAGTTAAATCTAATATTTAAAGGTCAGAAAAGGTATCAAGCTGCCATGGTGTTTTGGATATGCTACTATGGTAATTCTATCTATTTTTGAACATATTTCATGATAGTATTGTAATATTGTTTGTAAGAACAAACAGGGCAATACTGACATTGTTAGACATCCAACATATAAACTACAGCCCATCAAATAAGTAGTTTGCTCCTGAGGATCCGTAACTACAGACTGCAATTATCTCAGATTGCACTTTTAGTCATTAGTTACAGGCCTGTAATGTTCCTGCTCTCAAGAGATTTGAAATAACGAGTCTGTTACATGTACCAAATGTTTCCCCAAAGATTGTGCACAGTGTGAAATCACCTTTAAACTGAAATAGCAACAGTAGCTATCTCATATCAGCACACCTGGCTTCACCAGACTAGCTGCTAAACCATCTTGACAGTATTATGGAAATAATTCACATAAAAATGAAAATTCTCTCTCATCATATCCATTCCAAACGTGTATTCATTTCTTTCTTGTGTAGAACACAAAAGAAGATATTTGGAAAAAAAACTGATTTGATTTTGAAAATCAAATCTTGTTTGTACCCGAGTGTCTGTCCAAATATCTTCCTAAAAAAGAGAGAAAGTCATACATGTTGGAAAAACATGAGCATAAGTAAATGATGACAGAATTTTAATCTTTGGGTGAACTATCCATTTAGGACAGCATTCAAAAAAAAAAAAAAACATGCTTCTTTTGAATGTTTGTTCCTAATTGGCAAATGATGGCATTCTATGCAACCTCTTCTCACATAAATAAAATATGGTAATATGTGATAAATAAATGAACATAAGCTAATACTTTGAGTTTAAATGAATGTATTTATTTATTTATTTTATTTTGTAGCGAGAAAATGTACAGTCATTATCACAAAGTAAAGATTCTAGCAAATTGGGTAAACTGTGAACCATTTAAAAGTAAACTGCAATCCTTTTTATATAACAAACAAACTAGTTGTTACATGTGACACTATAAATAAAAATTTGAGGTCAAGAGATGCTTTTAAGAAATCATTTCATTCAGAAAGGATGCATTAATTTGATCACAGGATGACAGTAAATACATTTATCATATTAGAATTTTTTATTTCAAATTAATGCTGTTCATTTTGAACTCCCTTTTAATAAAAGAATGTATCACAATTTCCTCAAAAAATATTAACCAGCTGTTTAATAGCTGTTTTTAACATTAATAATAAGAAATGTTTCTTGAGAAGCAAATCAGCATTTCAGACTGATTTCTGAAGGATCATGTCACACTGAAAATGGAAAATTGCATTTTAAAATATATTGTATATATATCTTAACAATGTTTTTATTGTATTTTGATCACATAAGTGCTGCCTTTGTAAGCCTAAGGCGCCTCTTTTAAAAAAAAAACGACCCACCCCAAACTTTTGAATGGAAATGGCAGTGTGCATACTCTGTCTGTGTGAGAGGTGTGTGTGCATTTTGAAAGTGCATTGCAAGATCTAACAAATGTAATTTACTATAGTAGAGTGCTATGCAGATGAACAGAAATGTCCAACTGTTGACTCAGTATTTGCGCGTATGCATGTGTGTGTTGATTGTAAGTGTGTGCCGCTCTTGCTCTCTGCCCGTGTTAAGTGCCTGCCCGTTAGCTAATCAATACCAGTGATAAATCTGCACTTGAGAATCCTACTCATCAGAACCACGTCCCTCACACACAAACACAAATTCAGAAGTGTGCACTGCTGTATATTGACCTGTTTTTTTTTATGCAGTTCCTCAAACACACATGGCAAATGCGATTGATTTAGGCCTGACCTTCACCTCCCTCGTTTTAAACCTCACTGTCAGTTCGTGCCTCTGCATGTCTTCCATCTCCCTTTCGCTCTCTCTGTTTTACTCCGCACCCATCCTTCTGTCTCTCTGCCCTACACTATCACCTCTTCTCCTCACTCCCTTACACTCCAACACCTCTTTTCGCTCTATTTCTGTCGCCAATACGCAAACACATCGGGTTCCTTGCACTCACACTCGCACACCCTCCCTCTCTTTTTGTTGGCTCCGCTCCTGAGGTTTGTTAAGACAAACCTGGGTGATAATTAGGCAGGGACAAACTATACATCAGGGATGACACAGCCTCAGAGCATTGCATGCACAGAGAGAGATGAGGGGTTAGTCTCTGCCTGTTGGTGTTTAAAGCAGGAAAAGCACTAAAGCTGAGAGGGCAAAAACAAGAGGATGTGTTTAAAACAACAGAGGACAGAATAAAGAAAAAAATGGATGAGTTAGGATCTGTTGTATAGTAATATATAGTTTGTTTTGGAAAGGTTTTTTTTTTATTTTTTATTTTTTTACTCTAGCTCCATCTATTCTCAGTCAACATTTTTGATGCACTGCAAAAATCAGTTTATTAATTATTTTGGTCTTATTTATTTTTAAATAAACCTAATCTAAGATCTTAAATTATCTTTTATTTTTATTACCTTGCTGGCAAATTGTTCAAAGCGTAAACCTCACTAAATTTATTTTATTTATGCTTAAGACAAGAAGAACCCAACTATTTACCATTGACATCAGAAAACTAAGCTTCATTCAAGATGTATTCTTTAATAGATTTATTCTTCACAAAACAATTATACAATAATCTGATAATATAATATGATGATGTGTATGGTAAATATTTCGGAGAATGTCTACTATTTTTTTCTGTGTTGTCTTTTTTTTAATACATAAATGTCACAGTTTAGTGGGGTTTATGCTGTAATTTGACTATGGGGTTTGGAATTTGTATTTAATATTCTCTAAAACCTGTTATTGTCTTATTACCTTATTGTAAGTCTTATCACAGTTTATATATGAAGAGTTCAGATGCAAAAGCCTTTAAATCCAATCTGAAATTTTCATCTAAAATTAGGATTTTTATCAGGCTCCTATATTTATGTTCAGTTATTTTACATTAATAGCTTGGAAAAGGACCTGCACATTGCAATTAAAGATCAATGACTCAACCTAAGCATAGGAGCTTGATAAAAATCCTAAATTTAGATGAAAATTTCAGATGGCACTTAGAGGCTTTTGCATCTGAACTCTTCATATATATATATATATATATATATATATATATATATATATAATAGTTTCTATAAACTTTGCTGTGTACGAGAAACATGGAAAATGAAAGTGGATAAGGATGGAAGAAAAAGAGGCTGTGAACGAGTGAGTGAAGAAAATAATTCATGCTGGATTTTCTGCGTTCATGGTCCAATGGATCATACTTGGAAATGGCACATATAACTATAGGCGATCAAAATTTTCTGTTTATTACAGTGGGAGACATCAGTCCTGATGCTCAGAGCTAAGAGAGATCCAGATTGTTTGAAAGGACACAGTGACATTAGAGTCTCTTTGGGGGTTTTGTTTGTGGTGTAATACTGTATTTTGGCATATGGCTGCTTTTTAAATCTTCAAGTCTGTTTGTGAGATTTTTTTGCCCTGTTGTTAGAAACCTGGAAAGCCACACATGGATAAGTATTGATTGATTCATTTTTTGAGTGAGAATGTGTGTGTTCTGGCGTGAGTCCTCCACTTGGCACTGAGTGGAATGTTGGTATTCTGGTCGAAAACCCAGAGCGCCGGGCGAGTGTTTAGAGAGAGATAGTGCTTTGGTGTCGAGGGATTTGTGACACTGGCAAGCAGATGTGCCAGATCCAATCAAATTCTCTTACTTATGGCTGCCATGGTGACCAGCTCAGTCAATAAAAAGGTGTGTTTCAATAACACCCGTTAGTGTCGCTCATTCCAGGCCAAACTGATTTAATGGGAAATTGAGAACAACTGTTAACAAATGCTTTTGTATGCAGAAAGTTTGTGTGCATGTGGTTAGATGTTGCGTGGGGTTGCATGTAAGGAGCACATGTGAATGAGGACTGAAAAAAAGCTGTGCATGCAATATAGGAAAATATTATATGTTTTTTCCGTGTCATAAACCCCTTGTCAAGTAAGCAAGAAGCCAATTAGCACCTGCTAACAAGATGTATGTGTAATATAAAAAGTGTGTGTGCATGCATGTTGCAATTACACAGGAAGGCAAACTATTCCCAACAGGCGTACCTCGTCACCACATTCGCATCTTTTCCCTTATTCCTTCCTCTCATCCTCCTTTCCTCCGCTCCAAAGCCCCGAGTATAACTTCCCTCCATCTGTCCCTCCGTCTCTCTCTGTTATTTTCCTCCACTTCACTCTCTCTGTGGTGTTTCTCTGTATATTTTCCCTATATTTTTATCACTCTATCTCTCACTTCTGCAGATTCTGAGCACATATCAGCAAAAGTGCCAGGGTGCTGAAAACCCTCGTGTAAAACTGTTATGGCCATCAAATTGCTGCCCTCAGTGCTATGAGAAATCTGATTTTTTTTGTGTCCTCAAATTATAAATAGGAGTTGGGTTTGTAAAAAAAAAAACATCAGCATTACAGTGTTTCTCTAGGGGAGAGTGGGTAAGATGTGTCACTGGGTAAACCATCTCGCCCCCACCTTAATCTAGTGACCTGCATAATTGTTGTCATGCAATATTATTAGTAGGATGATTATTAGGAAGAGCTTATATATATATATATAAATTAGGAAACTTCCATAGGCAGAAAGCATTTTTATAATTAAAAAATATATATTTACTGCATTTTTATGCATGTTTTCGGGGTGCAAATTTCTCCCCAAGATATGGTTAAGTACACACATACATATATAACAAAATATTTTCAAATTTTCAGTGGATGGTGCCATTCATCGTGGGGCTGGTCCTCTGCTGAGGAAGGAATGTGCCACCCTGAACGGCTGTGAAACGGGGGAGGCCAAAATCACCGGAGCCTACGGTCTGCCTGCAAAATGTGAGTCGCTCATGAAACACACCAATCATCATACAAATGGCATATAAACATCAGTCTGAAATGTTTTGAGCTCTGTAATGTCAGATGATGAATTCAGAATCATTTGGTAGAATTAAACCTGAGCATCTTTTTCCGGTATGCTGGATGGATAAGGCGAAGAGCAAACCTTGCCTGTGTTTACGCTCGATCGCTTCAAAGTCAGCACCATACTTTTGTAGAAACTAAATTACACTTGATAAATGTCATAAAGTACATTTTTTTGCATGGTTTTTCATTTCCCGTCTTATGATTGTAAGCAGGTGTTGTGCAACCTCTCTAGCGAAATGTCAAACGGTTGCGTACATGTTGCACGCTGCTATATGAATAAATGAATAAACCATCGACACAAACCTTTTTGCCTATCATTCTCCCTCCCTCCCCCCATCCATCTCCCTCCCTCTCTTTCACTGTTCCAGAGAGTGTTCAGTAATTATGTAGTCAGACAGTGTTTACAGAAGCAAGCGCACTTTAATTTATTCACACACTTAGCAGTAATTTCCTTGTCTAATTTATGATCCCCCCCCCCCCCCCCCTCACCGTACCTAGCTGTTCAGAGACAGAGATGCACACGCTGCTGATTCTCCATCTACCAACCCCGTCCAAACAACACACACACATATACATTCACACACGGACACACATCAGTGATTTGCCTCAAACTCTAGGCTATGCTCTTAGTCTTTAGTTGATTTTTCTCTCCAACTTTGTTTTTCTTTCTCATCTTTTCTCTTTGTACTGTACTAAGCTGTGGGAAGTAGAACAGTAAATATCAGCAGTAATTGCGGGACTGAAATTAGTTTCTGTGTCTGACTGCGTCCACCGCACACAGCTTTTATAATGACTGATCTGATTATAAGTTATGTACGAACAGGTGTTTGGGCTATTTGTGAACTGTAAAATCTAACATTTAAAAATCAAAATCTTCTGCTGATGTGGGTTTGAGTTTATTCCCCCTCTCTCTCACTAGATTTTTACATTTTCTGAAATTTGTCTATGCAAAACTGGCTGCGACAAATGCTTGGCTGTTCAGCCAATCTCCGAGTGTCATGCATGGGCTTTAAATATGACTCAGGTCACTCCTTCAGTGCAAATCTATGGTGTTTTTTCACCCATTATGTCATCAGCCGGATTATAAATGCACCGGTCATTTGGAAATGTAATAGCAAACGTCTGCTGAACATGCTGAAAGATTTGAAATGTCAATCAAATCCATTGCAAGAACAAGTTAAGGGATAAAGAATAGTGCACCTCCAAAATTAAAATTGTCATCATTTACTCACCCTGATGTTGTTTCAGATCCATAAATAAAATTAAAAAACCATACATTTAATCTGTTAATTATAAAAAGTGACTGCATCTCTTCACAAGACTTCGACAATAATACTGTCAGATTCATAAGGATTAAAAATACTGTAATTAGCCAGTGACATTTTCATTAAGGTCCAAATCTCACTTCTATACAAACCATTAATGACTTTTGCCTCAGTAAACTCCTAATTTTCTTATTAATAGTAAGGTAATTGTTAAGAAATAGCTAATAGGCATGCTAATAAGCAACTAGTTACCAGAAGTGTTATGGGTTGTCTTATGGGTGTCTTATGGGTTTGGGAGAACACTGCAAACATTTAATCTTTAGAGTTTTTTTTTTTTTTAAACCATCAAAGCTGAATTATATAACTTTTTCAGCATTTGAATATTTTCTTCTATTTCTTCTATCTCAGCTTAATATCCAGAGACAACTGTAAGTAGGTTATGCTATTCAAGGTTATTTTTCTCGTAGAATATTATGTCTCTGAAAAATCCCTATTGTTGTCCTACACGGCAACACTCACTCAACCAATGGCGTGAGTTGGGGGCGGGGCTATCAGTTTGTTGAGCTGGGCTTATTTGGAAACCTTGCTTTGAAAACAATGTTTGTTTTTGAAGTTCCGTTCGGTGGCACAGAAATCATATACTTCAGCTTGAACCCAAAGTATGCGTGATTCTATTGGAAAGCATTTTTAATTACAGGCGAAAGCCCCTAAATGAAATCTGAGATTTGAGTGTTTGTATAGAGTATTTTCATGTTTTGACTGTCTGAGCTGCAGTTTGCACATGTGCTCCCACATCTGTTGCTTGTTGGATGAGGATAGGGGAGTGTATGTTTGCGTCTTACAGTAAAACAGAAGTATAGTAATAAAACATCCTCTGCCCGGTTGAGGGGGTGAAGTAGAAACCCAGTGGATCTCATTGGTGTATAAAAGGTAAGAATGTGCAGCTCCCTAAGTCCACCTGTGTACCAATACAGCCTTGACTAGGGACGCAACCATACAAAACAACCACTGCTGGGGGGAGAAAGAGAAGAGTGGAGCACATCTATCAACACACACACACATACACACACTCTCCCCGAGCCTTCATTTCCCTCTGTGGCCAATTAACACTAATTAAAATCCACACAGGCCAATCGAACACCCACCCTTCTCTCCTGTTATTTAACTAATCCTGTTTTCTCTCTCTCTCTCCGTCCATCTTTTGCTCATAGACTGGATGAATAACAAGGTTCAATTACTTAATTATATTTCTTAAACAATCCAATGAAAAACACGGTATGTTTATAATGACCTCAGATTCCAGGCTGTTATTTCGAATGCATTTTTGACCACAGCTTTCTGAAAATCACAACCTTTTCTTGTCAAAACCGATCGGTTGAAAGCCAAGGTGAAAGGAGAGCGATCTATTGTGTGGGCCGTCGTGCTCGATCGGCCGGTGACTGCTGGTACATTGTAACTCAGCTGTCAAGCAGATTTGAATTTGAGAAGGAGGAGAAAAACACAAAAAGTGAGTCAGACACCTTCAGACCTTTCAGATGATAAGCAGTTCGTCTTAGCTGGCTGCCTTTTTTAAATCGACGCACCTGCTCCCCTGCTGCACAGTGACTTTTCTCCAGGGGGTTTGGTGGGAGAGTCCAGGGCCTCCCTTTGTGCACGAGACAGGAGGCTTGGGTTTGGTCTGGATGAGTGAACAGTGAGACTTGGTAGCGGAAAGACAGACAACCTTTCACTGAGAGGAGGGAAGAGAAAGGCGAGCAGGAAGGAGGGGGGAACAAACAGAGCAGTGATTTAGAGCTTGATAATAGCAAGTTTGGAGTAGATTCATCGATACGTTATGGGTGTTGTTGTCAGGTTTTGGTGTGTAGTATGGGAGCTGCGTGGGGAGATAGAACAGTGTGTTTTCTCAGGATCAGGAAGCTACATGCACACTGATGATGTGACCCAGCATATATTCAAGTAATGAGACACAAAAAGTATTGAAATGCAATACATAAACAATCTTGAAATAAAATAAGTGGTGTATTTAAATATGAAAATAATAATAAATAAATGTATCATGTAAAATGAATAAGGGGCAATAAAACACTAATACAATAATATTTTATGTATATATTTATTTATTGTAATATTAGCATTTTATTGGGCCTTAAATAATTTTAGATACAGATATGTATTATTCTTACTAAATATAAATACACCATATAAATGTGAAATTTGATTTGATACTTTGACCTGGCCATGTTTCGCTACATATCTTTCTATCAGTTATCTGACATTATCAAGATGAATTTGGTCTGAAACAGTTTAACTCTTGGGTTCTTGTCATATTTTATTACCATTTTTCTAAACTAGTGAATAAACTGTGATAATGTGAAAAATTCAGGGGACTAAATATATTTTGGTTTGACTATATATAAATCACTTGTTGCAAAATAGATTATATATACTATTATAACTTAATTACAAAATTCAAGTGTCTCTTCATATGTATGTCAGGTTTCAATGCAAATGTTAAATAAAAATATAAATATACATGTATGAATATGTAATTCCTTTATTTTTAATTTTGTGTTGAAACCCTGACATGCATAAGTAGTACTCAGACACTGTACTTTAGATAAACTTTACAAGAAGTATGAAAGGTAGCATCCGATTTACAGCTTAATTTAGCCATTTCAGAAAGTATTGTTTACTTACATTGTTTACATCTATATTATGCTACACTGTAACCCTGAACCCTGTAGAAAATGTTCATGTCTTTCCCCATAAACGCTCTGTTGTAAGTTTGCTTGTGAGTGTTTGCTTTAGAGAGCAAACAGGAGCGACAGTGGGAGAGTTGAGCAGTGCGACATCTGAACCTCCAGGTAGTTTTTTGTAGTTTGCTTTAACCTCCAGCTGCACCTGTGTCTGCGGTGATTATGTCATCCTGTCTCTCTTCCTTCTGCACCCGCTTTAGCAGATCACGCTGTGCCACAAACATGACAACACTTTGTGACACTATACTTCCAGTCAAACATATGCCCACTGTTTTCTCTTGTTTTTTTCCTGTCCATTGTTTCCTTTTGCACTTCATATGCAAGTGTCTGCAAGCCTTGGTGTGTTTATGTTTGTGTGTGTGTGTTTCTGTGTGAGTAATGTCTCTGCCCGACTTGATGTATGATGGTGCTTCTGGACTAAACAAACAGAGGTGGATCGATGCTGTAAACACTGCAGAGTGCAGCGGTAAATAAACGCAGCCGGACAGCATGTAGCGCAGAGAGGTGTCGGGGAGGGAAGCAGGGGGAGGATGGATGAGGGAAAGAGGAGTGGGAGTGTAACTGATGGTGGGCTGCTGGACATCCAAAGGACAACTGGGGCAAAGGGGAGATATTGAGGACATGCCACAGATGTGACACGTAAGGACACGAGACATTGAGAGGACAGATGGATGGATGTCATAGACAGAAGGTAGACGGAAAAGGAGGATAAGGGAAACGGACACGATGCCTGCGGTTGAGCTGAGTGTCAATGGGAGGAGGAAACGGGAAATTGAGATGAGAGGGTGCAGGACTTAGACAAGTGGGGCTTTAGTAATTGAGAAATGGACAGATGGCAGAGACGGGAACGACAACCAGAAATTGCAGTTAGTGTAAATGCATAAAAGGAGAGCTAATCAAAAGTCTAGACACAATGCATAAAAGAAGTTTGTGTGACACATCAGGGGTTCTTCAGCTTTCTTTTGCTGAAGGCCTTACAAAAGCTTTTTACTGTGTTTTTTTCATTTGGTAGCTTTTATGTGTAAAACAATTTCAGTACAGACATTTGTTATAATGATTTAAATAATTATATTCTTTGACAGACTTAGAAAACTGATTTTCAAATAAAAAAAATTGCATTTTAGATTTAAAAGCAAAATGTCTTGCATAAAATTGATAACTAGAATAGGAAATGTAATGCTCTTGAGCTGTTTCCTATTATTACTCGTATTAACTCTTATTAGCTAACCATAGAATCTGCCAACAGTTCTTAGAATCTGCCATTACTACAGGTATTACAGTAAATAGTGATAACATGCCAGTAAAAAGATTGGGAAATCAATTGCGCAGTTCAAAGCTGATTCCATATGATTTTACTCTTTTAGAAATATTATTTATTTTAAATAACTTACTATGATGAAAGATTGTACATCACTTTAGGTGTTGACAGCAGCTATCAGTAAAGCAGTTACTGCGATGAGATATTTCAATGCCGCGGAGTAATATATCATCATATATTATCATACATCATCAGACGAAACAAGCCAAAAGACCCTTCCAATAGCAATCTGTTATTTGTGTAGTTGGCACTGTAATACAAAGGCCAAGATCTGTCAAAGCCAATATTACTGATATTGATATACTGATACCATTATTAAATGGAACATTTTTGCTATTTTATAGTGCTTAAACATATTAGTAAAGCATTTGTTAGCATTTAATAGACCTAAATTCTAAACAATCAATATTTGTTACATACAGAATATGCTCAGATTGCAATCTTTTAATTTAGATAAACTGAAGAAAAAATCACTTGACAAGATATGCAGACAGTAAGTTAGAATTATATAACACAATCACATATTTTTCTGATATTTTTGTATGACTTCTCTTTGGCTTTGTCTCTCTGTTTCACAGATGTTATTCACACCGTGGGGCCGATAGTCCATGATTCAGTGGGGGAAAGAGAAGAGCAAGCACTGAGAAACTGTTATTATAACTGTCTGCACACAGCAACTAAGAACCACCTGCGGACTGTGGTGAGGGTCTCACACACTCATAACAGATTCAGACTTCATGTCTTGGCTGGGATATAGCTACTTGTCTGCAATTTTAATGGCCCAACGCATACACACTGGTTGCACATAAACTCAGGTACCTACAGTTAACATGTTAAACTCTCACCCTGTATCACTCACATCTCACAGCTGTATCAGAGTATGAGAATCAAAATGCCAGCAATCCAGTCATAACATAGCGCATAACTCGCACTCCACTGGTGCCCTAACAATTTTTATATGAATCTACTAAAACAGTTGAGAGCCGATTCAGCTTTATTTCTTTCAGAGATTGATTTATTGAAGACAGGTTACTGGATGTATAAAAGATTATAACACAGTGCACCAGCAAGGATAAAAATACACACAGGCACAGCTAAGATCTATCATTAAGGTTCTCAGGAACGAGTGCTGCAGCATCATAATATCTTATGGGGACTTCCTGTTTATCTCTATGTAACTGGTGTTCACTGAAAAAAAGACCTTTAACCAAGTGTTTTTATTAGGAATAGATCATCTAAAAATGCTCATAATTGACTCACTCATTTCCAGTGATATTTTAGCATTATTTATATACTTTTATAGTATTTATTAGTATTTTAAATTAGCTTTTATTTGATATTTTCTGTTTTTATTAAGATTTTAGTTTGTGTTAATAATTTTAAGTGATTTTGTCATTTGATCAGTTTTTGTATTTGCTTATTAGTATAGTTGAACTGGATCATCAAATGTCAACAGCAAAGACATTAGTTAATAAAATGGGATTAGATACATTTGTGTTAACATATTTAATTATTGCAGGTTTGCAACATTTTCTGAGTTTTTATTTAATTTAATTCATTTTGATAAATACTAAATCTGTTTTTTTTTGCGAGTGAGATGAATGATTACACATTCACATATAGTCTAGAACTACACCATGTTCACACAGCACACACAATGTCTCTCTACTTCCGATTTCTCTCTTGTCAGTCAATAAATGGAAAAATAAAGTAACTGGCATTACTTTTTTGAAAAAGTAACTCGGATATTTTTTCGTAAATTAAAAAGTAGTGCGTTACTTTACTAGTTACTTGAAAAAAGTAATCTGATTACGTAACTCGGGTTACTTGTAATGCGCTACCCTCAACACTGTTTATTTCTTCTTAATTTCAATGACTGAAGTTGTAATTATCAAAAACAAAATCATTTAAAACCTGCATATTTTTTTCCATCAAACACAAAAGTTGTTGTTGTGGTAAAAGTTCTGGCTGTTCTTCAATTTACAGTGCAAGGAGGCAAGTGATAATTGAGCTCAAAATTAACTTAAAAGTATCATTACAAGGCCTCTGATAGCTCTGGAACAGAATGAAGCGAACTCAACAGTATTATTTTGTTATTTTTACGCTCAACATCCCCCATCCTCTTTCACTTTCATTGTATGGAAAAGTAGCAACCAGGACTTTCAGCAATGTAGCTAAGAAGAAAGTAAGTCATTCAAGGTTTGGAAGAACAAGAAGGAGAGTAAATGACAGAAATTTAATTCCCTTAATTGATTTCAAAGTGCTATCCATACATGCTGGGGTTTGCAAGACACAAAGTGGTACCTTAGCAGCGAATGCTTTTAAAACACCAACAATTGTCTGTGACTTGGTCCATTTGTGTTATAGTAAAGCTTTTGTTTTTAAGGCCTTTAATTCTAGGGCACAAGTAGCTTGTTGTCATTAGTAATGGATTGTATCTTTAATGGGTTGTAATTAATCAATTTTCATTCACCCTCCCTGGTAAAAGCTGTTGTTTTGTTGTGGTTTTGTACTAGTAGGTCCAACAATATGTGCGCTTTGTAAACCTTTAATTTTACAACACATTTATTTAAAGAAGCATGTAGTGGTTCATACACATGTGATAAAACAATTACTGTAAGTCTTTGTTTCTTTTTATGTTTCTTTGATGTCTAGGCTTTTCCCTGCATCTCTACTGGAGTGTATGGTAGGTACAAATTACATCTTTATTTCTAAATCAATGTTTACCTTTCACCTCTAATTGCATTGTCCTACATCAATTATTTATTTTTATATGTCCTTTGTATTCATAGTCTATAAATGACTGTGTGTAATTCATTACAGGTTGGTTGATTTAGAGTTTTCAATGGCCTCATTTATTATTAAAACCTATGATCATTAATTAACCGCATTTATGAGCTAACATCAATGGTACATCATTCCCAGTGTTTATGAACCTCTAACCTAATCAATGGTATGTTTATGAACCTGAGCTATGATGTGACCTCCGTGCTCATGCATGTGTTCTTATTTCTGGTGGTTTATGTAGCAGGAACCTCATTTTAGGAATTCTGGGAGTGCATATCACTTGCAGTAGTATGAGGGATTTTCAGATTAAGGGTGGGATTAGACGGTCAGATTAGGAGAGATTAGGTGCGAGAGCATGTCACTGTGATTATAATCCCCCTTCTCAGCTATACGTGTCAAGATTTAACTCAAAAATGAACCTGGCAAACAGATTCAGTTTAAAAACCACTACCATCAGTAATTCATTTTCAAGTCCTCAAGCAGAAAATATGGTGCCATGCATCGGCAGAATTGTGAGTGCTGACAAGGTGTGAACATGTTGATGCCTCTTGGTTAATCATACAAATTAGATCACTACAATCAGAGTAATGTGTATATCTATGAAAAATATCGAGGCTGTTTTCATTTACTTTGTTTACAGTTTAATGCATCAGTGATTCATTTTTTGCTTAATTATAAAAAGAAATTCATTTTCTAAACTGCCTCAATAATGTCTTATTTATCTTTGTTTGGATGCAATAGATTGTGATTATTTATTTAGTCAATCAGTGCATTATAATTTAAAGAGATAGTTTACAAAAATAAAAAAGATGTTAATATTTACTCACCCTCATGTTGTTCCAAACCTGTAAGACCTTTGTTAATCGTCGGAATACAATACAAAGATATTTTTTAGGAAATCCAAGAGCTTTCTTACCCTCCAAAGACAACAACGTAACTGACAATTTCAAGACTCAGAAAGGTAATAAGTAGATTGTTAAAATAGTCCATGTGACAGATTCAACTGTAATGTTATGAAGCTACGAGAATTTTTTTTTGTGAGCAAAGAAAAAAAAAGACTTTATTCAACAGTTTCTTCTCTTCTGTGTCAGTCTCTGCTGTGCATTTACGAGAGTACCACTGCGCTTGCATGTGGAAGAGAGGAAATTGTTGAAAAAAGTCATTATTCTTGTTTTCTTTACGTACAAAAAGTATTCTTGTAGCACTGATAAATTAAGATTGATTTACTATTTTAACATTTTACTATTTTAACATTTTAGTATTTTAACAGGACTAGTTTAACAATGTCCTTACCACCTTTCTGGGTCTTGAATGTGTCAGTTGCATTGCTGTCTATGGGGGTTAGAAAGCTCTTGAATTTCATCAAAAATATCTTAATCTGTGCTCCGAAGATGAACAAAGGTCTTACAGGTTTGTAACGACATGAGGGTGAGTAATTTATAACAGAATTTTCATTTTTGAATAAACTATCCCTTTAAGTCTTTTTTAATAAGCATAATTTAAAACGTTAATCGATTAAAAGTATAAATCTGATGTGTATTGTGCTCATGGGTTGGATGATGTGTGGTGTGGAGCAGGATATCCACCTGATCAAGCAGTCGAAGTTGCCCTGAGAACAGTGAGAGAATACCTGGAGCAAAATCACGAGAAGGTGTGTGTCATTTCCCTACTGGTGTTCTTTTCTTGCCATTGTTGTTATTGTTCGATGAGGAATACGTCGTGGCAAACAGATGGTGGCTGCATAGGGACTTTTCTTTCTGAGTCAGCATGCACACACACACACACAGAAATATAACCTTGCAGTTTTAATTGGTTCCTAACAGAGCTTGTATAGGCTTCGCAGAACAGCACAAATACAAAAAATCCACAAACGCATTGACACAATCTCTGGCCCCTGTGAATTAATGTGAGTCTAGAGGAAATTTAACAGGAAATGAGCCTTCAGGATGTCTTTGACAAAACTTCTGCATGTCCCATACTGCAGCCGCTCTCTCTCGCGCGCTCGATTTTCACTGTTCACATCTGTGTTTTTTTCCCCCTCTCTCATCTCTCACTGATCAGTCTCTCCTGTCCTGAGCTTTCATCTCACTCTGCGCGGCGTGCTTATTTGCTCTTGCCATCTTTTACGCTACAGAGATACAAAATGACAGAGACACCCTAATTATGGCACACTAATTAACCAGTGCTTTGTTGCTTGCTAACCCTTCCACTTTCCATATGCACCCAGAGAATAGTACAGAATGGAAGAGAGAAAGTACTTTTACAGTTTTTGAATAATTTGATTAGATTTCTATTATTATTATATTTTTTATTCATTTTATTTATTCTACTTTTACTATTTATAAAATTGTGTAATGTGTACAATCAGCAGAAAATAATCAACAGTACTTAAAAAAAATACAAAATATGTCTAAAGACATCTAAGGCCATATTTTTTTAAGAGCAAATGTGAGGGTTAATGCAAAAATGACAGCAAAAGAACACATAAAAGTAGGCGGTGCCTCCACGTCACTGTGGTTGGCCAATTACCCTGTCAATTCGATAACGCCCACCTATCATGATCGCAGCCTGTCAGCGAATCGACCTGAATGCGTCAGGCTTGTGAAAGTGGACTGACTAATTAATTACTGAGTGAACAACTCACCCACTTCGACAAAGTCACTCATGTCTGGATCAAAATGCACTTGAGATGATGATGATGATAAGTGAGTGAGACAGCTTAGTTAAATTAATTTTACACCTCCTTGCAACCTTCATGGCCCTTGCAGTGTTTATTGAGGATTTGATGGGTAATGGTTTGAAAAGTAAGCAACTATTAACAAGAACATTTTGAAACATCAAATGAAATTGCATAAAATGTTTTATGCTTTTGAAACAGTAAAAAAAAACTCTTTAAAGTAAATATGCTATTATTTGGTGTTACATTCTGAAAATAGTATGTTCATATAAACAAACAAAAAATATTATATTATTTTCTTATTGATAGTGTGTGTTAAATTCTTTGCCATATGCTTTTAAGCAAGAAACCATGTAAACATCAAATGGAAAATTTCTGTAGTCCATTACATTTGTGCATGTTTATAATATTACAAATACTTTGGCAATGTAAAGCATTATTTTGAATCTGAATTGAGACAGACAAAGCGACACAGGATGAGTGAGCCAGAGAGGGAGAGACATTTGGCAAAAGGCAATGGAAAAAAGACAATGCTAGAGACCAAAGACAGAAAAATGAGAGTGAGCGAGATTTCAGTGGCAGACTAGGAGTGCTAGCTGAATGCAATGATGTGTTACAGGAACATGATTAGAAGCAGGAACAGCCCACCTGCCCTCACCACTGTTGTCATGGAGATGGAGGTTCCAGGATGCTGGCACAGATTCTCGATGTATTCTTTTTATGTTGTTGCTTGCCATGAAGCATTTGGGACTGGTGCTGGTGTTCTGTCAAGGACAGTTAGGTCACTGGCACTGTGCCTCTCCAGCTATAAAGACATTAGAATATGCTAAATGATTGCACCCGAGTGGTCCTCTCTTCACAAAAGACTGAGAGGCTACATGTCAAAAATCAGTGAATTGGACAAATTAACCTTTTTCTTCAGTTATATGGATTATTTGAAGTTCAATTCATGCCATCGATAGAAATTAACTGAAAGGAACACTCCACTTTTTTTGAAAATAGGCTCATTTTCCAACTCCCCTGGAGTTAAACAGTTGATTTTTACCGTTTTCCAATCCATTCAGCCGATCTCTGGGTCTGGCGGAAGCACTTTAGCTGTAGCTAAAGATTCATTGAATCTGATTAGACCGTTAGCATTTTGCTAAAAAATGACCAAAGTGATACCGCCTGACCTGGAGATCGGCTGAATGGATTGGAAAATGGTAAATCTCAACTCTTAAACTCCAGGGGAGTTGGAAAATTAGCCTATTTTCAAAAATAGTGGAGTGTTTTTTTAATGTAGGTCCAGAAGCAAACATTATTTTCTTTCCTTTGACTTTATTAACAAGATTTGAATTTATGCTATGACTTAAGAGAGTGTAGTAAGGATGAAGGAGCATATTCGTTTCATTTGGATGAAGTTTGTGATATATTATTACAGGTATGTTCTCAGTCGTGTCGGTTTCTGCTGTGCAGTAGCAAAATCATATCTTGAAAGTGAGATTCTCTGTGGTCATTTATTTTTTATTTCTTGTCTCTTTTTCGGTTTTAATCTGCTCTCAGCTGGACCGGGTCATCTTCTGTGTGTTTCTGAAGTCTGACAGAGAGCTCTATGAAACAATGTTGCCGGCATACTTCCCACGAGGTCTGTCATCACACACGCTTGTTGGGTTTTCATGTTTTATTGGGACATATATAGTGAATTTTATACTATACAGACTGTATACTTTATCCCCTAAAACCGTCACAGAGAATCTTCTGCATTTTTACATTTATAAAAAAAGGTATAAGCTGTTTTCCATGTGGGGACCAAAAATGTCAGGTTTTACTAGCCTTTTACCATCCAACATAGGGTTTACATGGACCACATATCTAACACACACCCTTATACTTATAGTGAGTTCATCAAAACACTATGCTTTGCATTTTTAACGTTGATTTAATTAAGAGATAGCAGATACTTATAATTATTTAAAATTCATAATCACCCTTGATTTATGCTTTCTAAACAAACTGTACCCAGTGGTTCTGCACTTTATCATTATGTACAAAACAGAGTATTTTTCTCCTGAGAGTCTTCCATCTTATTCCTCCTGCAGTGAGAGGACAAGTAATTGGTAGTCCTGACTGATGTCAATGTATTTGTGTTTTTTTTTCTGTTCTGGGACATTGAGTACAAACTAGTGCAATTTAAAGTTATTCTTATGTGATTTCTGTACATTTGTAGTTAGCGCTAATAACAAACCAACACTGAATACATTAGCGTTTTTAACGGAAGCAGTGTTTACCTTGCTAAAATAAATTCATTAAAAAGCAGCACACTGACTAATTAACTTTCATATTACTAAATATTAAACACTCCCAAACATATTGACTGGTGCTAATATTGCACCTTTTTTATTTTATTTTTTTAAATGTAACATGTCTCATAAACGATCCTTGCTCTAATAATCACAGTTATGACATGATGTTATTGAGATCTCACACAGTAGCTGAACTCCAAACATTAGTGTTCATGTAAATGTCTGTTACTGTATGTGCATGTGCTCCATTAGACCTGTTTTTCACCTCCAGGTTCAACACCAAAGAGCAAATTATGAGGGGATGGCATAGTTGCTGTGGAAACGCCACACAAACAGCTGCCTGACACCACCAGATTTATTAATATCACTAAACCAGTGCTACATGGAATTCGATGATCGCTATCAGCTTCCTGTTGGGAGTATTATTGCTATTGGATTTGTATTGATATAGTGTTAGTTAACTCAAAAATGAAACATTTACTCATCCGCATATAATCATACACAAAAATACTGCTTTATAACAAATATTGTTTTGTTTTTTGTTGTTGTTGTTATATCTCAAGTTGAGTGTCTTTCAAATCTGTTTATTGCTTAGGCTGCTCTTGTTGTTTGTCCTTCCAGAAACAATTTCCTGCAATTATATGATTTGCACTGCATTAGCTTTGAAATTATTAAAGATCTCCTATGTGAGTATTGTTTATAGAGTTGAATAAAAATTGAATTAAGGCAATCAAAGGAAGCAAAAGGCTATGTCAATGGTTGTAACACTTAACCTATAATGAAAGTGCACTATTTGTACTTCTTCAATGTACTTTCTGTCTTCCAGTATGATAAAAGACCCTCATTAAAGTCAACTCCCCTCTCTGAACTAATGGCTGGATCCGCTCTTAATGCAACTTTCATTAATTACACCGTAAGCCTTCTAGTTAATAGTATAATGTCAGCAAATGGATTTAAAGCAGATGAAATATTGATGCCGATTGATTTAGTCAAATTCTTTGAGAAGAACTCCTAATTGTTTCACGGCCATTTATTTTTTCCCAACTCGTATCGTACGATTCGAGAATCTCTCATAGCGCTTTCCAAAAAAAGATGACTTCCTTCATCTCAACATGCTACTATATCTGTGAAAGAAAAGAGAGTGAGGGAGGCAGATGAAAGAGAGAGAGAGGGAGAGATGAGTTTAATAAACTCATCTGAAGCAATTTTCATTTTTTAATAAGCGACAGGCAGCTCAGATACTGTCATCAGGCGAGCTTCTCCAAATAATGAGAGCGGAGAAAAAAGGGAGCATGAGAGAGAGAGGGAGGAAGAGCTCAGCAGAGTAATTATCCTAAATCCAGACTTCATCACCGTCCCATCAGCACTTCTCTCTTGCAATCCAGCTCTGTGTCCCTCTCTCTCTAGCCCTCTTAGTAAAGTGTTATTTAATTTGCTGTATTGGCACAGTGAAAGCAGCCAGTGTGCGGCTGCTGCTGAAAATAGTAACCCTTCAGTGACGATTACACTGGAGTGCATCCTATACGCCAGCAGCAGAAGCACAGCGAGATGAGAGCTCCTCTTCTCTTTTTTGCTGCTCTCTCGCCTTATCTCTCTCTCCCATGCCCTCGTGCGCTAGTTTTCCATGATCCTATCATGTCTCTCTGTCTGGTTCCCTGTGTATCGTCAGACTCATAACCCCAGATTCTGCCAGTCAAACGGAGCTCGCTATCACTCGCAGCCCTGCCATTTCATCCTGGTGCTCTGTCACAGTTTATAGTCACTTCAGTCTGGTTTAATCTTGAGGGTGCTGCCAGAAGTGTCATGAGGCTTTTTGAGCCAAGTGGATTTGAATTTGACTTCCCAAATATATATATTTTTTATCTTTGATTATTAAGTTCTAAGATATAAAAAAGCGCATGGATGTTATTTACACTAGGCGCAAATAGCTATAGATTCTATTTAAACTGTTAAAAACTGTTAACATTTTGCAAATAGTGGCGATTATCTGCACCTCTGTATTTTGTAGTACATTATAAAATAGTATGCTATGCAATACTAACTTAAGTATAAATTTTAATTTTAATTCAAATTATTAAATTGATGACACCTTATTGGGACAATAAAGCCCTCCCTACATACCCTGACCATACCCAATACTTTATTTTAAACTTTTTTATTATTTCCTTCATTTTCATTGAAAATAAATGCTTTTCTGATGGAATTCAAATTCGAAAAGGAAAAAGAAAAAAAAAACAGATTGATTGCTTCACAATGAGTATGACACACGTTTTTTCCATCGTTTTACCGAATCACACAGAGTGGGCCGAGTTAGTGTAAATAGACACTTTTTAATCCACCTTCATGTCACTCCAAATGCACAGGATTTTTTCTTCCATTGTTGAACACAAAAGGCGATCATTAAAATGTCAATGCTAATGCTTTCCATACAACAAGAAGTTGCACTTTTGTTTAGTTTATTTAAAACAGTCCTGCATAAATGTGTGTATGAATGAGCATCATGCTCTATACTAGCTCAGTTTGTCCCCCAATGGCCTGCGCTGGCTGTGTAGCTCATCATTATCATTTACTTTTTTCTAAAAACATGTTCTTAACATTTAATGTCCTTGTTTGGCTGCTATTTTGGGCTTTGAGATACTGCAGAAGTTTTATTCTAGGTTCAGCACCTTTGCTCTTGACAGCTCGCTACTTAGTCTAAGTACGATGTAGTTAAATGAGCTGTTCGGATATGACGCAGATTGTAGGTCAAACTGGAAGGCTAATTCACCATGAGCTCCCTCTGGATATTCTTAAGGGTTTTTAAAAATCATAGTTTTTGATTTATGAGTAAGGTCTGTGGTTAGCATTACTTGAAGAGACTTTTAGATAAATTAAACACAGTCATACAACGATGAAGCTGCTGAAGTTGCTAGATAAGGATTAGAAAATGACTCAAAAAGGCAGTTTTCTTCCAGTATTTAGGACTACAAACTGTGAAGTTCTACCACAAATGATGAACGTACTGTTTTGGGACACAAGCTACATTAAAATAAGAGCATTTTTAGGAGAATGATATCCTGTGTTATCAGGAAACTCTTTGAGGCGGGTGTCTGTTTTTTTATTTTTTATTTTATACATGTTTAGACTGCAAATAGATGGTAAGTTCAGACTACATTTATAATTTATCAACCCACATGTAGTTTTTTTTTTTTTCTTAAAAAATGTAAGGTGGATGTTTTTATTTATGCATTTTCATGAGCCTTTTAAGGTTATTGTTCAATCATATGTGACCCTGGACCACAAAACCAGTCTCAAGTCGCTGGGGCATATTATTAGCAATAGCCAAAAAAAAAAACATTGTATGGGTCACAATTATCGATTTTTCTTTTATGCCAAAAACCATTAGGATATTAAGTAAAGATCATGTTCCATGAAGATATTTTGTAAATTTCCTACCGTGAATATATCAAAACTGAATTTTTTTCTTAGTAATATACATTGCTAAGAATTCATTTGGACTTTTCTCAGTATGTAGATTTGTTTGCACCCTCAGATTCCAGATTTTCATAGTTGTATCTCGGCCAAATATTGTCTGATCCTAATAAACCATAAATTAGTGGAAAGCTTATTTATTCAGCTTTTGGATGATGTATAAATGTCAATTTAGAAAAATGTACACTTAAAACTGGTTTTGTGGTCCAGGGTCACATATGTTTACTTAATGTTTAATCAGTCTCCATTCTCTATTAGTGGCATTATGTTTTCTATACCAGCAGTACAATCATCTACCCCACCAAAAAGCAAAAAGTGCAGATGAAATGCACTAGAACCGCTCCTGAACATTTTGTGCATATTACAATTGGACCTACAATTTGTCAGGTTCTTAATTGCCTGTTGCATTTGTTACCACATAAAGAGCTATTGTACAACTACAAGGTTGTTTTTAAAGAAAAAGTGTTGTTTGCTCTTTGATCATGTTTATCCCACCTATAGGAAACCAAAGTGTGAGAACAGATACCTCTTCTCATAGAGAGAGCGGGTGAGCAGGTAAATGAGTGCGAGCGAGAGTGATGAAGGAGTCGGATGGGGTCAGCAGGAGTTGGTCGCTGATGTTTATGGATGCTGGAAGAGGCGATGGCGTGGGGGGCTGCTTGTGAAATGAAAATGGATCTTTAGCAGAACCCAGGACACTCTGCTGCCCCTCAAGATCAATTCACTGATTTACTGGCTGAAAGCCTGTCAGAGTTAGAAACACCAGCATTGAGGGGAGTAGAGGATAAACTCAGGTGGGGGTGATGGAGGTTGAAAGAGGCATCAGGACTTTCGCTAGAGTCACAGATGAGGAGAATGTTCATAAAAGAACAGGTGAATGTTTTGTCACAATATAGCCTAGTTTGAAGTTTTAAATGTACTGGAATTTGCTTGCATCTTCTCGGAGGAGCAGACTTAAGATGGGTTTAGGAGACAGCTCTTTTGTGCATATATGATTCCTTTAATTAAATACGCAGTTTACTTTTGTTCTTCTCCAGTAAACACTGCGGCTGCATAACAGATTGTGAGAGAATTATTTTTAGTGAAGCATCAGGGAAGTTGAGCTTCATCTCCTGCAGAGAGTCTACCTACAGCCTGTGTGCGCGCGTTTCTCTTTTGTTGGTGTCTACTAAAATATTAAAGATGTTTACTGTATTGTATGAGAGAGGTGATAGCATCTCTTTCTGTCAGACAAATGTGTAGCGTATATTTAATTTAATATTCCTAATATAATATTTAACAATTGCAAAAGTCCCAGAGCACTTGGAGGCAGTTAAAATAACATTATAGTTTGTTTACCACATTACTCTGCAGCAATATGGTGCTGAGCATTATTATCTCCATAATATTTACCAAAAGAAATGTTCTTAATAATTGCTTTTCACACAGAATGCGTTGTTCCATTTAAAAGACACGAGAAGGAGCGCAGCTGAATAGAAAAGCAGTAGCCTATTTCCAGTCAGATGCGTTTTTAATTTAATTACTAAATTCTTGTCCACACCAAAATTAACTATAAACTATAAGGATAACTTTTAATTATACCAACAGACAATAACTTTAAATTCATTATAAATTAAGGTTAAATTAAAAAATATAAATTAAAGGGATATAAAAATATAATTGCGCTGCAATTATTTGTTGTTTCTGGTTATTGGCTGGAGAGAAAAAAAAAGTTGATTCTTACGATATCGTTCCTCTGTGACGTTATCATTGCAGCTGTGGAGTAGTCTTCCCCCATTCTCATAGAATCAGAACGATTCTTAAAACGTTCACTTCTTAAAATGTGATGCTAGTGGCCTACACTGAAAATTCAGCGATACACAGCTGTCAAAAAACTTAAAACGTTTGAAACCGCAACAATGAAACATGTTATTATAACCAGACTTTAATTTGTAGTGTCACTATTATAAAACCAAACCAAAGAGCTAAGTAAGCATAGATAGCTTCTGTTTTGATTTACATCAATAAAAGGCATTGTGTCGCTCGCTGTGTACAAGCCATAAATGCAGCATTTGCCATTAAAAAATATTAGATGGTAGATGGAGGATGAATGCTCAGCGTGATAATGTAACAGTGGGTCATTTGTTGGCATTGCATTTGTGGGCAATGTATGATTGCCTATTCGCTCCATTATAAAATGATCCATTGTGTCTCTATCCTGTTTGGTTCTATTTTTATCATAGATCTTGCATTTGTTCAGTGCTCTGCCCACACTGAATGCACTACCACCAGTGATAGATATTTTCATTCATTCGCAATTATTTTGGCTCTCTTGCAATGTTTCCGTGGCATTCTCCTCTGGTTTTGAGGCCTAGCTTGCTTCAACTATCATCCCAATTTTCATTATATGCACTTTATATATAGCCTACATTAAGGAAGTTTTTTTTTCTTTTGAAACTGTGTGTGGTGCTTTCTTGCCCATGTAATGCTCATTACCTTTATGTTGAATTTGGCCTAAAAGAGTAGTTACTAATTTACTAAGTGCCCCCCAACCCCCTTTTTTTGTTCATAAGGCAAAAACATATGTCAGATTGCTAGAATAAATAATAAAAGTACTAGAAGAAAAATACGTTTCAGAATGTAAATTTAAATCTTCAATTCTTTGTGTATATATATATATATATATATATATATATATATATATATATATATATATATATATATATATATAAAGAATAAAGATTTAATATTTAAAATGTTTTAATAAACTTATACATTAACGATAATTATACCCTTCTGAAAATGGTGGCTGAAAGTGTTTGTCCAAATGTAATTGAAATGGAAAGCGTGTGTGCATGTGTGAGTGGACAGTGTCTGAGTGCTCTCCTCTCACCTACCTCGATTTTATTTTATTTTTATTTTGAATGTTTAATGTATTAAAAGGGCCGGGGTAATGAATTATGATCTTTAATGCAGAGAGCGATCGATAGCTCCACAAAATAAATCAGCTTTTACTGAGAGCGTCAAAGCCTTTAATACACTGGGGGAGAAACAAGTGAGGGAGGGAGAGGAGAGGAGAGGAGGAGGAGGAGGAGGAGAGCGCACCAGGGAGCGGAGCATGACAGGAGCCGCTGATGGAAGGAGAAAGCAGGAACGAATGGGGTTAGATGAGAGTGTTTCGGAAAGATACTATCACCGGTGACCATATTTCAGATGATCCCCACAAAGTCTTAAAATCTTCAACAAACTCCAGGGAGTCAGAAGGTCACATCTCATCTCGCAATAGCTGCAAATACAATCTGCGTATAAAAATGTGGTGGGTTTGTTTTAAGGACACCGTTGGAGAAACAATCAGGCCATGAGATTCTCATAATAATCATTCTCCTCTCAACTTAATTCTTTAAGATATTGCTTGAAATGCGGTCTACTTGATGACAGTCTCAAAACTCTGCATCATGGTGCTCAGTATATCATCAATTCATCGACAAAAAGGTCTGCGGACTGACGCATTTTGATTAATGTTGCCATGACAACTGCATAATTCATGAATTGTATTAGTGTTCCATTTGTCGCTTTTGAGTTATGATTCACCCCAGCCAAGGATTGTCAAAAAAAAAAAATCTTTACCCGCACCCACATTGTTTTAAGACCCCCATCATCTTCTGACTCCTTAAATGTCAAAGTGTCAGCTTTTTTTCCCCCAACGAGATGGCATGAATTAATCTGCTCTCATAAATATCTTGTTAGCATCAGTTTGTATAAGACACTCTCATAATTATACAGATACAAAGATACCGGCAGCACACCAACCACTGAGCATTAAAGTGCCACATAGCGGTGAGGATAGGAACTACAACCTCAACCACTACATATTTTAGTATCGTATTTACTATAATATTTCAGGAAAGTCGCATGTCTATAAATGTATGGAGTTTATTAATGATGGATGTACTTAACATATGTGTTATAAATCCATTTATTTGTTTTCCAACAATAAATGTATTGGACCATTACATATAGTAAGTCTTTTCAATATGCTTTATGGAGGTTTTGTATGTAAAATTGTTTAAAAACCAAGGGATAAAAGTAGTTCGATGAGCATTAACAAATTGTGATTGCTTTATGCTTGTTTGTTGTCTGTGTCCTGTTGCTTGTCAAAACTGGAGAGAAATTCTAAAGGAGAGAGACAAAGAGATTAATGTTAATGTTTTTGGGCATTCTCAAAAAATAAAATCAAGGCATATTCAATAATTAAACTGAAATGAACTGGTCTTGCTTATTATCGAGTGGCTAATTACTGAGCCTAATTTAAATCAAACAAAAAAATCTTGAAATGCAGATTTTTTTCTTTCAATGAAAATATTAATTAGCTCCATAATATATTCAGATGTATTAATATGACAGACTGAATGGAAAAGGATTGATAGATAGACATAATATAGTTTTGAAAAACAAGTGGACCCATATGTAATTTCTGGATTTTTCTTTCTTTTACCTTCTGTAGTTTGATCAGTTATTATCATAAGAGCATGTCAGTATTTTGGCAATAACCTGTGTCTAGCTTCTACCAGTTGACAGTTGTATTGGTTTCAAAAAAATTGTAACGTGACACTTTATAAGACGTCACAAACAAAAAATTCACTAGTAAAAAATCAATGCTGTACAGTAGACTGACCTTCAGCTCCAGATGAGACACGGCTGACATCCGAGTGTGCAGGTGAGATGTTCTCCTCACTATCAACTAAAACACACATCCAGATCTTATACTCAACACAAAACAAATACTATGCATGTTATTTTACAACTTAAGCAAATTACATTTTCTTCTACCCAGGGGCGGATCTAGAAAAATATTGGTGGGGTGGCAAGAAGGGGGCAGGAATTTTTGAGGGGTGGCAACATATATATATATACTAAATTTAGTCACAGTCATCACAGTTTGATGATAAATAGTATATGAACACATTACAAAAGGGCACAGGCTGCCATTTACAAACTTAATCTCATGCAATCAAAGTCTTGCATTTGAAACATACAAGGAATAAGTGACCATACAATGTGATCTCACTTAATAGGAGATAGAAGTGTGATAGAAGTAATGGGCATTATCACAGGAAAGGCATTAAGGTTAAGACACAGGTGATGAGTGGCAGATGTGTGAGAGGGGAAGCATACTGTTTTTGACTGACTATACAAAATAAGAAATGTATATAAAAAACAACAAAAAGAACAACATTGCTTCATATTCAGCAGGATTTACACCATTTACACCAGTGTCACATTTTAAATTTTGTTTTTTGTAGTGAGTATACAGTGACCCCCCCCCACCTCATTCTCACCTGTCCCAGAGCATTACCCCATAAGCACCACCACACTCACTTATGCATACAGTATTCATCGACGTGTAATTGAGAGCATTATGAAAGATTAAAGTGTTATCAACATTTCAATTTATTATAAGAAACACAAGATGCCAATGACATCTCCAGCTGGGGAGACTCAACTGACTTTCTACTTTTTAGTGTTTATCACCAACTAACTCAACCAGTCAAGAGCTACATTTAGCCTTAGATGTTATATGAATATGGTCCCTGAAGCATAGGTTTTATTATCTGACAATAATAATAAATAAATAAACATTATAGGCACAAATACAAATGTACTTTTAGAAATTGTTTTTGGAAAAAATGGTGTTATTGTTTTGGCAAGTTTAAATTAAAACATCTATGAAAACTTGTGTGATATTCCTTTAAAATAACATTTTAGTAGATATTTTTTAAAGTATATTTTACTGTGCAATTTCTTATATATTTTCTTAGTTAGACCGAACTTTTATTTTGGTGGGTTGTAGACAGAGTTTCTGTGTTTTTTAATAAACTATTATTATTATTAGCTATTAGGCCTACTTGAAGTATAGCATACTCTACTGTGCAATAGTACTATATTTCTGTTTAAATTTCTTCAAGTTATACACAAATTTTATTTTGACAGGTTTCCGTAAAGACATTGCGGTTTCTGTCTGTGGATACGGATGAATGAAGATAGTTTTATCAAATGTAATGGTGAAATCCACTCCTAGCATGCTGGCGTGCACATGTGTAGCCTACATCATGCGTCAATATAGTGAAGAGCTGAAAACACCCCGCGTGCTTCAGTGTGTGTGTAGTAGTAGTAGAAGAGCACACATTGAGCACACGCTCATTCCCAGAGACGTGTATAACAACACCTTTAATATTCACAGACACTATTCCATATCGAGATCTGATTAAATGTACAGCCCTTCTTTTGATTTGTTTATTCAAAAATGGCCGAATTCTGTGACGTTCTGCTTTATAGAGCAAGTTCCATTTGTGACTGAATTCCGCGATTCAATCCGTGTCGCTTTGCAAACACAGACAGGGTGAATTTATGAATGAAAGTGTGAAAGTTCTGACACAAAACGAAGTTGTTACGTATCCTCACGATTTTTAAAAGTGGGTAACGTATCACTTAGGAGACTACACCACTGTAATGTTAGTTATTTTATCATCTCAAAGTCAGTGCTTTCATTAAAGCTTCATTTCTTGACAGATAATCCATTTTTACCTCTTTCCTCCTGTGTCTCCTCGCGACTCATGGTTCCCTCGCGTCGCGCGCGCTCAAAGTTTTCCAAACAAATCAGTCTTGTGCCGCTCTGGCGTCCTCTCGTGCTGCGGCATTTACTGCAGTCGGACATCGGAGATTCGCGAGCGTAAATTTTAAAATTGGCCATAACTTTAATTCGTTGCTGCCAACTGGGGTGGCAGCAGGGGTGGCAAGGCTTTCTTTTAGGGTGGCATTTGCCACCCCATGCCACCACGGTAGATCCGCCCCTGCTTCTACCCCATCTGGTTTATATTTTTAGCCTTCTTACCTCTGCCCTCCTCACTAGGGCTGTCCTGGCTGGGTGTAGGGCTGCCGTCATGTTCCCAGAGGGCCGCTGATCCAGTTTGGGAAGAGCGCAGATGGATGCGAGGTTGCACATGCTTGTCTCCTGGGCTGAAGGACTGGGAAATTCCTACTCTACCCCTGCCGAGAGCCCAGCCGTGCCGGGATCCCAGCTTACGCCGACCCGTCCGCAGATTAGCTTTGGGGTGATCATCTTCAGCCTGAGATGAGATTCTCCTTAGTGAACTTGGGGACACTGGAGCACTGATGGGATCCTTCTCATGACCTGAGAGGGGTGAAACAGTGAAGTCAAAGATAACATTTTTATTCTCTTTCTGGTGAGGTAAAGATCTTTATGAACGAATCTCACAAACCTGACAATTAAGGGTTTTTTACACTGCAACATTATTTTCAAAATTATTAAACCCATTATCCCCCCAAATTCTCCTTATTCTCCTTAAACTTGAAAAATATAAAATATGTAATATATTAATGATTACAAAAAACAATTAATAAAATATCTTGTTAATTTTTGTTGTGCTGTCTTTGTCTTTAATTTATGCTGATAATATTTAATAATATTCTTTCTGATAATATTCTTTTTATGAGAACGACAAAGCAAAGAAAAAATTAATATGGAAGAAAAAATTACAAATCCCCTTATTTGTTCAAAGTCAATGGCTTGTTATATGTATCTACCATATACACAGAAATTGCAATACATATAAGTACTATTACACTGTTACTGTTGGTATTCATATTAACATAAATCTCAATGCTGTATACACTCTGTGCAATATTCATTTGATCTGCAAATTCCATTCCTTTGCTCCTTCACATAAACACAGAATTACTATGTCTGGTTGTGATCCATGGGAATCGCATAATGTGGAAGGGTAACAGCATCATTCATTGTTATGGGCTTTTTGGGACCTTTTTGTGTTTTACAGAGTCCAGGGACGCCTGCAGTCTTAACTTACTGGCACTCTCTTACGCTCTGTGGTACAATACATCTAATGTTATTACACCAGCCATACAGCTCTGCAGTCTCACCAGGCGCTGGGGCTGAAGAGATGGGAGCACCGTCTACAGCATCCGCGAGGTTCTCTATACTTCCAGCAGCAATAAACTGAGCACGGCTTTCTTTGCTTCCACCTTTAGGTTTTATCAGCTTCTTCATGCGGTCTGCGATCCAGTTTGACTTCCTGAAGCCACAAGAGAGTTTATAGGTAATTGAAAGGCCGCCAGCAAGATTCAGACCAGTCAAAAAAAAAAGGTAAAAGAGAAAAATGGCAGGATGTCGAGATGAAAAAGAGCATACAGTGATTAAAGCAATGTGTCTGCTAGAGACAGATGTTAAAGCCTCACTAACTTTGGTTGTTTGAGTGGACTCATGCCAGCCAGACCAGGCTCCAAAACACGATACTGATCCATTATCTTCTCCACCAGCTTCTGCTTCTCCCTGCGCAGCTCGTTGAGCTTGTCACTGAGGTGGAGAGAGATGGACAGATGGGAGACTGATGCAGGTGGTTCTACATGGTGCTTATGGATAAAAGTGAGCTGCGGATGTGTGTTTGTTCTTACAGGTACTCTCTCTGCTGGTTGTGGTGCTGGTCTCGGCTCTCCAGCCTGCTCTCCAGTAGGGCCTTGTTATCTTTGGCCAGATTCTGGTTCTGCTCTACTAGATGCCGGTTCTCCTCCTCCAAGTTTGCCTTCAACTGGGTTAGGAGCTATAGAAAACATATAAATACTAGGGCAATAAATTATACTATACATTAAAATATGTATTGTTAAACTTTTTTTTAGTTACTGTGATTAATCTCAGACTTTCAATATAATGAAATGCATAATAAGACCACAGAATTTAAACCTGTAAATAATTCTTAAATAAAAAAATGTAAACAAAAAATGACAAATGATACACACAAAACTGATAAGAATTCAATCTAAAAATGTACTTTTAAGACATCAGATCAAGGCTATACATATATATGTATATATATATCACTCTTTGTTATATTGCAGCCATTTGCTAAAATCAATCAATCAATCACAAGTTAATTTTTTTCCTCACCTTCCTGTACACACAGCACCCCATATTGACAGAAAAACACAGAATTGTTGACATTTTTGCATATTTATTAAAAAAGAAAAACTGAAATATCACAGGGTCCTAAGTATTCAGACCCTCTGCTGTGACACTCATATATTTAACTCAGGTGCTGTTCATTTCTTCTGAGGATCTTTGAGATGGTTCTACACCTTCGTTTGAGTCCAGCTGTGTTTGATTATACTGATTGGACTTGAATAGGAAAGCCACACACCTGTCTGTATAAGACCGTACAGCTCACATTGCATGTCAGAGCAAATGAGAATCATGAGGTCAAAGGAACTGCCTGAAGAGCTCAGAGACAGAATCGTGGCAAGGCACAGATCTGGCCAAGGTTACAAAAAAATTCTGCTGCACTTAGGGTTCCTAAGAGCACAGTGGCCTCCATAATCCTTAAATGGAAGACGTTTGGGATGACCAGAACCCTTTCTAGAGCTGGCCGTCTGGCCACACTGAGCTATCGGGGGAGAAGAGCCTTGGTGAGAGAGGTAAAGAAGAACCAAAGATCACTGTGGCTGAGCTCCAGAGATGCAGTCGGGAGGTGGGAGAAAGTTGTAGAAAGTCAACCATCACTGCAGCCCTCCACCAGTCGGGGCTTTATGGCAGAGTGGCCCGACGGAAGCCTCTCCTCAGTGCAAGACACATGAAAGCCCCCATTCTCTGGTCTGATGAGACTAAGATAGAACTTTTTGGCCTTAATTCTAAATGGTATGTGTGGCGAAACCCAGGCAATGCTCATAACCTGTCCAATACAGTCCCAACAGAGAAGCATGGTGTTGGCAGCATCATGTTTTTCAGCTGTAGGGACAGGACGACTGGTTGCAATCGAGGGAAAGATGAATGTGGCCAAGTACAGGGATATCCTGGACAAAAACCTTCTCCAGAGTGCTCAGGACCTCAGACTGGGCCGAAGGTTCACCTTCCAACAAAACAATGACCCTAAGCACACAGCTAAAATAACGAAGGAGTGGCTTCACAACAACTCGGTGACTGTTCTTGAATGGCCCAGCCAGAGCCCTAACTTAAACCCAATTGAGAATCTCTGGAGAGAGCTGAAAATGGCTGTCCACCAACGTTTACCATCCAACCTGACAGAACTGGAGAGGATCTGCAAGGAGGAATGGCAAAGGATCCCCAAATCATGGTGTGAAAAACTTGTTGCATCTTTCCCAAAAAGACTCATGGCTGTATTAGATCAAAAGGGTGCTTCTACTAAATACTGAGCAAAGGGTCTGAATACTTAGGACCATGTGATATTTCAGTTTTCTTTTTTAATAAATGTGCAAAAATGTCAACAATTCTGTGTTTTTCTGTCAATATGGGGAGCTGTGTGTACATTAATGAGGAAAAAAAATGAACTTAAATGATTTTAGCAAATGGCTGCAATATAACAGAGTGAAAAATTTAAGGGGGTCTGAATACTTTCCGTACCCACTCTGTATATATATAAATATATATGAAATGGTTGTGCTCCTAAAAATGTTTGTGGAAACTGTTATTTTCTTCAGCAATGGAAAGTAAAAAATTACAGTATTTATTTGAATTAGCAACTTCTTGTAACAGACTTTAACAATACATTTAATGAAATATAATTGTTTAATTAAAAATTGTCCTTGCTGTTTAAAAGTACTGGCTTAACACAATTTTTTTTTATAAAATGTACTGTATATATTCACACAGAACTGTCATAATGTGCATTGTGCTCAGACCTGGTTTTGGCTGCTGAGACGGACGGTGTTGAGATCCAGCTGTTGGTTGTGCTCTTTAAGAGCGCTGAGTTCTCCCTCCAGTCTGGTCCGCTCAAGCTGAGCCGTACTCAACTCTGCCCGCAGAACTGAACTCTGAGCCAGCAGCTCGGACTGCACCTGAACCCACTCCTTCTGCAGGTTCTGATATCTACACATTAAACAGGAGAATCACACTAAACTACACATGTCATGAAAGTCACATTTTACTCCCAAAACAAATAAGGTTTAAAAAAGGCTTTATGACATTTGTATTAATTTTTAATTTGTGATTATATTTTTATATACAAGTGTAAATAATTCAAAGTAGATCTAATTTAGTCTTTCACTTCCGTTTTCATTTTCATGCTCAATATTTATCTTGATTCTGAGGTTAAACCCAGACATGTTTTTGTCAACTATCAGTCCATGCATCTAGACAAGTGATCAAAACACTAATCTATATAAACACAGTTATCTACCTACACTAAACTGAACATACTGAATACAAGTATACTTCCTCCTGCTGGGATATATTTAGATATTTTTCTTTTATCTTGTTCACCAAAGCATCCGGCATTACAAATATTTTCATGGGCTGTCACACCATGGCAACAACTGTTGGAAACTGGCTATGAAATGACTCATGTTGTGGGGCGACTTTGGTTGGGCTTACCGTCACCACAGTGGAAGAAGAACAGTTTGAGGTGGGTGGTATCATCACTTCCGCTCTCTTTTCTATGAATCTGCTCAACTGTAACTTCAAGTCAATTACAAATTTCTCTCACCTTTCATTGTCCATTTTCAGTCTCTCCAGCTCCTTCACGCTTTCCACCTGCCCTTGTGTCACTTTCTCCATTTTCTGTCTCTCCACACGTATCGATTCCTCTGCTTCCTCCAGCTGTGCTTTCTTCTCCAACAGCTCCTTATATCTAGACAAGCACAGTATTTACAACATTTTACAAGATTAAAATCAAAGACATTTTGATAAATTATAAATCAAGATAATTTAATCCATATGTGTGTGTGTGTGTGTGTGTATGTATATATATATATATATATATGTGTGTGTGTGTGTGTGTATATGTATGTGTATATATATGTATATGTGTGTACACACACACACAAGTATATAGAATAGGAAAAGCTAGTTTTCTTTTTTTGTGCAGGGGATAGAGGGTCAAGTGTGCTTTTTTTATTAAAAGAAAAAAGAAAACAAATAGAATTAGAAATACTTTTTTGAAACCAATACTTTTTTGAAACTTAATACTTTTTTTTTTACTGAAGTACAAGTCATGTTAACAACCTTGTGTGTTCATATTTTGATATATTTTGACATATCACAGATTTACTTAAAACAACATATGAAATAACCTAAAAAATTATATATTATCTAAAAGTATTATTATTATATTATTCTTTATTTATTTAAAATATTAATAAATAAAATAACCTTAAATTTTTCTGCTAAGACCACTTAAGGGAGTATGCAAAAATTTATAAATTTTTAAATATTTACAAATTAAATAACCTCAGATTTTATCTCTTGGAACTTTTATGTGAATAACCTACACTTATTATTTATTAAACAAATGATTATGAATGAATTTATTTTCAAATAAATAAATGGTTATTAATTTAATGAATTCAATAAATGTAACTTGTCTAAGGCAGTGTACCTGGCCTCAGTGTCTTTATATTGAGCTTCTAGACTGCGACTGGTGCTTTTCAGTTGACTGTGTTTGACCAACAACTCTTCTAACTCCGCCTCCTGTCTCTGTTGCAGAGCTGTCAATCTCTCGTGATCCCGCCTCACAGCCTCCAGGCGCATCACGGACTCCTCCTTCTCCTTGAGCCACACCCTTGATTCCGCCTCCAGAGCCGCACAGCGCAGTTCGCTCTCACTGCGACGTGCCAACACCGCCACATGTTCGCCGCTCAGAGACGCCTGTTCCACCTAAGTGAGAGGAGAGAGGGCACAAGAAAGCAGAGTGTAGTCGCTGGGGTGGAAATATCCAGTTCATGAAAAGCCTGTATAATTTAAAGTGGTGTCGTTTTATGCTTCATCAACTGTATGATTGAAAACTGTTAGTGTCCACCCACTGTAAAAACTAATATTGATTTAAACAAATGTCAGTTTCTAAAATACCCCAGGCTTTATTTCAGCATCAAGGGTCCATTTAGAGACCAGCAACCCACACTCAATCAAGCACTCACCTGTAGTTTGGTGTTGAGGGCCTGTAATTTAGCACAGTTCTCTTGCAGCGAGAAGGAGTGGCGCTGCAGGGCATCCAGCTGCTCTCTGAGCTGAGTACAGGCTGACTGAGACCGAGTCAGCTGAGACAGCAACACCTCCCGCTCTCGCTGCAGCACTGCATTCTGGGATACAACCAGAGGCATGGAGTTCAGCATACAAGTTGATATCCATTCATTTAGAATGTAATCAGAATCCCTGGACGGCGTTAATGATGTTTAAATAAAAACATACGTGTACTAGCCTTGCAGGGCCCGAAACGTAATTACATTTCAGTGTGTTTTGCATTTTATCTCACCTCCCTTTCCGTATTTATCAGTCTTTGACTCAACGCCTGCTGGCTGCCAGTGCCAGTCTCTGCAGTTGTGTGTGGTTGTTTGTTCCTTGTGTTTTCAGAGTCTTCTGCTGCATGGATACAGTCTATAGGCCCCAGGCTCTTGTTGTGGTTAGCCTTATCTACAGTACTGACAGTGGCCTCATGGGGGCTTCCTGACAGCAGTGGAGACTGTCTGTTTGATTCACAACCCTCGATTTTCTGTGTGTGAGAGTCAGGAGGAGAAAAAGCAACCTCTGGAGATGATCGTTGCTGTTGTGTAGCTGCCACATCAAGCTTTGTCTGCAACTCTTCAAGAGTTCTGTTCAGCTGAGCGATTTGATTGGACAACTCTCGGGAATGGGCACTCTCATTAGCCAGATCCTGGTTGTGAGTGGGATATTAAAGTTAGACAATTGCTGTACCTTACCAGCTTTATCCAGAACCAACCACGTGCCTCTTTAGGAAAACCTGAGCAATAACCACTTTCATTAATCTCACAAAAATGCAATTTCAGCACAGTTGTCCAAGGAGGGGAAATCTAATTGCGCTGAGGATTTTCAGATAAAAAAGCAGCTAGAAAACAATTATCTAGTTGAAAGGAAATATTCAAAGGAGACCATTTTGCAAGACCTCAGCTCAGTGGGACCTCCAGGCAAACATAATTGTAGAAATATGGTGTACTGAAGCACTATAGTAATTGCTTTTATCATTCAGATCTCACAAACAAACGCTTTGAATGCTGCACAGACCTTTGTTAGGGAGTCAATCTGGACCTTGCTCTCAGTGTGGAGTGTACCGAGCTGCAGATTCTCCTTCTGTAGCTCATCGAACTGGGCACATGTCTCTTTGAGCTGAGAAATCTCCTGACACATGCGTCTGTGGGCAGATGACAGATGTACAGATGAGTGATATACATAATATTCTTATGCCATGCTTTTTATTTCATAAGATCAGAAATAAGGACATTGACAAAGGGTTCCGTGTGAAATAAATTAAATAGTTCACAAAATGAAAATGTATTTATTATTCATATCCTTCTGTTGTTCCAAAAATACCAAAAAGGCATTATAAAAGTATCATAAAGGTGGTTAAGACAACTCGTGCGCTATATTCCAAGTTTTGTGAGCAACAGACAGATAAGAACCAATGCTTTTAGAGATATGAAAGCTGCAGTGGAAGATTATCAGTAGTGAATAAATACTTGACCTTGGGTCAAAAGAAATATAAAGCACAAGCCGACATTCATGGTGTTTGGTCATTTTTGGAGCATGGAAGAACAAGAAGAGACGACATTCATCGGAAAAAGTTACATTGGTAAGATTTTTCCAATTAATTTCTCATGCTAACCATTGCTGCATTTATTTGTTTAAAAATACAGTTAAAAACTAATATTGTGAGCTGTTTCCTATTTCAAAATGTAATTTATTCTTGTGATGGAAAAGCTATATTTTCAGCAGCAGTCTGCTCTCACATAATCCTTCAGAAATTATTCTAATATGCTGATTATATTGCAACATTTACTTGAAATATAATTTTTTTGTACCAGTGTACTGTCATGTTTGATCAATTTCTTGCTAATTAAGGTTTTTATTTCTTATCAAATTTGTAACTTTTGAGCAGTAGTGTATATATATATATATATATATATATGTATATGTATGTGTGTATATGTATAAATGTATAAAAATCATCATATTCACTTTGAACTACATGAAAGTGAGTAAATAATGGAACTATAATTTTTTTTGGTGACATACTTCAATAAGTGCGCAGGTCCCTCTGCACGTTCTTATGTCTGTACCTGTTTTGTGCCTCTAGGCTGCAGGCTCGTTGGTTGCCATGCTCTAGGGCAGATGTTGTGCTTTCCAGCTGCTGTCTAAGTCTGGCCATTTCTCGTTCTCTTTGTCGTAGCTCACGCCGTTGACTGTCCAGCTCTGCCTGACACGCCTCCTTCTCCTGCTCCAGTCGCATGACTTCAAGCAGCACTTCTTCCCGCCCTCGAGTCAGAGACTCCACCTCCACGCCAGACTCTTGCAGTTCAGCGTTTAGCTCATCTTCATGCCGCCTGGAAGACTCTAAGGTCCGTCCCAGTCTTTCAAGGTCTGCCTTAAGGTTTTGGTTGGTCAGCTCTAACTGATCACCCTATGAAAAAATAAGTTTGCTTAGTTCAGTCAACAAATAGAAAAACACCCACTTTTCTTCAGATTTGAAGGAACAGTTGACCAAAAATGACAAATGAATTTCTATGCTTGAATCTCTCTATGCTGTTAATGCCCCTTGTAATATATGAGGAGATTTTTACATAGCTCTTTTCTATACAACAGAAGTAAATGCAGAATGGAGTGTCAAAGTCAAAGAAAAGCCTTTACTGTCACTTCAGATCAATTTAATGCCTCCTCGCTGAATAAAAGTATTAATTTATGTCAAAGCAAAAATCTTACTGACATAAAAGTGGTCTATATGACTGGTATGCATAATTGAAAGGCTTTTGAAACTATATTATAGCTTTGTATATGGATTTAATTTGAAATTTAAATGATTTTGCACTGAATATCATTCAGCATGACTCACAAATCTACATATTTAAAGCTGGCATATCATGTTCAGTCATGAGACATGCAAGAGCCAATGGCATTACTGACATGGCATGAGGCCTCTTGATTCTCCAAGTTTGAATATGCAAATGAGAATTAAGAGAGGAAATTTGTAAGGTTTTGGTATGTTCCCCACACAAATCCATACAATACGGCGCACATGGACTAATATGAACTACTTTTATGGTGTTTTTTAATCTTTTGGAGGCTTGACAACCTTAATTGTCATTCAGTTTAACTATGTTTTTCCTTTGCTTTCCACAACTGAAAGCATGAGTTTGGGCAATATGAGAGTGAGTAAATTAACTTTCATTTTTCTGTAAACCACTTTAAAGACCAATTATCATCTATCACTGTTACCTATGCTGATTCTCTGCCCATTGTGTTTTTGATATCCACTCATTGTTATAGCAGAATTTTAATGTAGGCAACAGTAATATCAAAGTTTCCCCAGTCACGCAATACATATCTTGTAGTACAGCAAAAGACCAAACAAATAACCCGCCTCACCTTGCGCACGGCAGCCCTGAGTGAGTCTACGGTGCCCCTGAGATTCTCTCTCTCCCTCTCCAAGGCTGCCCTCTCTCCCTCTAATTGAGCAATCACTGCGGCCTGCATCTTCTGAAACTCCACCTGACTGCGTAGATGCATCAGCTCCTCCTCCTGCTGCATAGACTCACCCTGCAGCACCTGACAGATAAACATATTAAGTGGTTATTAGCAGACGCTTTTATCCAAAGCAAATCAAAGTGGAGTGCTGCGCTTAAAGGCACAATAGTGATGATTCATGGATCGTTCTTTGAGGAAATCAAGGGCGGCATCTATTCAATTGCAATCCCATGCCATTATGCTATATGATTCAATGAGTAAAAATGGAAAAAGTCTTCATTGTGAGAAATAGTCCTTGTTTTACACAGGTCTAGTAACCACATTAAATGTCTTTCTAAATTGCCTGTGGCAGAGATTTGTGTTTTTACTTGTGAATCATTGCCATTATCGACTGGACCGTTATCTGGACATTGAAGGGTGTGGATTGTGCAATGATGTAGTAATTAGGTTTTTCTATGTCATAACTTGATGGTTCATTACCTCTATCTGTTTCCTAGCCTCCATGAGGCTCTCTGCTGCCCTCTTCAGTCGCTGGTTCTCAGCCTCCAGGAAAACCAGCTTATGTTCGGCCTCCAAGACCTTCTTACTCTGTTCTGCCAGTTTGGAGCGCAAATCCTGGGCTAAAGTGGTCTGTCTGTCAGCCTCTTCCAGGGCCTGCTGAAGCTGGTTATGCAGGGCGAGGGTGTCCTGGGAGAATTTATCTTCTTCTGTCTTCTGGGCTTCTGGACTGTATGTCTGAGATGTCTCTTCTGTGATGTCTTTCTTCCTTTCAATTTCTTTCTGACCCTCGGCCTCTCCTCTCTCTTTGGTGTTCATTTCATCTATAACCTTCTTTTTTCTCTCACTGAGGATTACGACGCTCTCCTCTCCCCCCTCTCCATCTTCTCTCTGGGCTTTTATTATGCCTTCTTTTCCATCGTGTTTTTCTCTTCTCGTGTCATTTCCCTCGCATTCCCCTCTTGGGATTAATGGCTTTTTCCCTTCTTTTCCCTCTGAGGCTGTTCTCTCTTCCTCTAGGTCTTTTCGTTTCTGTTTTGTCCTCAGCTCTTCGAGATTTATCTTCAAGCTGCTATTTTCATTCTTCAGACACTCCATCTAACAGTTGAAAGAGAAATGACAGGGCCGGATTCAGAGAGTTGAGAAGAGGACAAAATGACAGTAGACAAAACGCTTAGAATAACTGTCTTTAAATCCATCTAAAGTGCCTCACCTCCTTGAGGGTGCTTTGAAGCTTTTGTGAGAGTTGGTCCATGTGTCCCTGGAGCTCTTCAGTCATCTCAGGGGGGTTGGACTGCTGAGTCTAGAAGAGAGACAGGAACATGGGAAACCTGACAATTTACATAAATTAGTCTGAATAAAATTTGTAGCCTGAGGACTAAAAACGTCAAAACATCCACTGACCTCTCGTTCGGCCTGCAAGAGCTCTAGTCGTCTCCTCAGTTCAGCGTTCTCGTTTTCAGCTCCCAGAAGCCTCAGCGAGGAAGCCTCGTTTACCTCCTCACTCAGAGGCTTTAGATCTAAATGACAGTAAGTGAAACACATGTGCACTTAACTCCATGTTATTCCTTGTTGTTCCTTTACAACGCGGCTAAAAGTCAATCTCCAAAACCTTCACCCTCCCACTTCCTCTCAGAATGAGCTGCCAATCTCCACCTGAACTGCTGAGACCACTGCAACTTTCAAGAAGCAGCTTAAAACACAACTTATTCTCAAGCATTTAACCACCCCATAATCGTAAACCTATGCACTTACCCACTCACACACGTGTGTGTGTGTGTGTGTGTGTGTGTGTGTGTGTTCTCCTTTATCTTTAACCAAAGGTTTTTGGGTTTGGAATGACATGAGGGTGAGTAAATGATCACCGTTTTTATTTCTGGGTGAACTATCCCTTTAAGGATTAGTTTACTCAAAAATGAAATTCCTGTTGTCAACTCATGAGAAGCGAGACAGGATGTTTCTGCTTCTCTTTTCTACATGATGAAAGTATGGATGAACATTGTCAAGCTATAAAAAGAGATTCAAAAGAAAAATCAACATGAAAGTGTTATTTGTTAAAGCTCAGCACTGTCTATTCCCCTTCATTTTCATTGTATGGGAAAGAGCATCCAGAACAATGCCAATCTTTTCCTTTTGTACTTTCCTACATACAGGTTTGGAAAGACATGAGAGTTAGTGAACGCTGACAATTTTAATTTCTGTGTAAATTATCCCTTGACTGAGTGTTAGTGATAGGGTGAAATGTAAATGTATGCATAAATGTCTGTTCCTAAACACGACAGCTTGATTTTCATATACATGATTGATATACATATACATGAACACATGAAATCAATCGTCTACCTATGGCAGTTGAGTCATAATATCAAATCATGCATAAAACCTACCAATCTCAGGCACGTTTATCTCCCGAACGTCCTCGTGTGACTCTAGCTCTGATTGGAGGAAATGCTGATGAGTCATATTCTGACTGACACCCACAGAATGAACCTGACGCTTGAGATCCACCTGCAGACTCATATTCATCTCCAACACCTCGTCTACCCTCTGTCTCTCAACATCTCGCTCCTACACAAATGCAATTATATACCCATAAAGCATTATGAATATACTGTACGTCACATTTTAGAAAAACGCAGTTCTTTCATATAACTTTCAAACATTTTAGTAGATCTAGTAAAGTAGCTTTTTGAAGTTTTACATAATCAAAATTGAGCTCCACAGTCACAAATGGAAGCGTAACAATAAAACACTATAAGTTCATAAAGTCATTCATACACCCTCCATATCCACAAGCTTCTGCCTGAGAAGAAGATTTTCCTTCTCCAGTTCCCGCAGAGCAGTGCACCGCGCTCGAGCGTCAGCCAGCTGCTCATCCAGCAGTGCCTTGTTCTCTTGCAGCGAAGCACAGTACTGCTGCTGCTCCTGTAGGGTCGGAGAAAATGACTGTTACAGAAATCATTCACCAACTTTCATGCTGTTCCAAACCCAAACCTGACTTACTTTCATGCTGCTAACCAGGAACTCCTTATGCATTGTGTTTTATTATCGATCACAACTTTTTAAAGCTTTTATTCTACAAAGTTGATCATGTCATTACTATCCAATAATGAAGTAATCTAGTATTATTTCCAGATGAAAGCACTTCACTTGGTTAAAACAAATGCAAAAAATACACTACTATTTAACAATTTTAGATATGTAAGATTTGTTTTTTACAAATTTATATTTTTAAATGGTGTTTTTGTACTTTCTGTATCAAAGAGTATTGAAAAAATGCATCCGTATCCACAAATATTAAGTAGCACAATCTTTTTTTGGCATTGATAATAAGAATATTAGAGTGACTTCTGAAATATCATGTGAGTGAGGACTGAAGTATTGGCTGACAAAAAAAAAAGACATTTTAATACATATTACAATAGAAAACAGTTTAAAATGCATTATAAATGGTAGTTTAAGTTGCTCTATTTAATGTATTCATAAATACCATCTTCATCTTTGCATGGTGCAGCTTCATGCAGGGTTCCTTTTGTGTTCAGCTGAAGAAAGTAAGTCTTATTGGTTTGGAACAAAATGAGAGTGAGTAATTGACAGATTTTTTTTTTATTCAGTGACCTATCGCTTTGAAAATTACCCTTTGCTTTAAGTTTTCTTTCTTGCAACTTGCGTTTCTCACAACTGATCATTTACCAGAATACAAGCAGCACAAAATATTACTCCATTGGGCCTGATGTATATCTCCTCCTCTACCTTCAGCTGTGTGCGGTACAGCTCCATGCTGCGGAGCCGATGTGTGCAGTTTTTCAGCTCCGCCTGCAGTTGCTCTGCTCTGGCTGCACGCTCACGCAGACAGTCCAGCTCATCCTTCAGACCCCGACTCACACGCGCTTCCACCTGCAACGCTCGGTTCTGAGCAAACCAAACATAAGACAGTATGTCAGTGAAATCTAGCCGGCGGTGTCCATAAACATTTATTAATGATTATACAGTGTCTGTTATCAATATAGTGTGCTCACTTCCTTCTGTAGTTTCTTTATTTCTTCCTCCATAGTTTGCATTTCTTGCTTGTAATCCAGGAGTTGATCGCCTCTATCCTCCCTTAAAACATTTTAATGTGGAAACACTTTTTAAAGATGAAGTGTGTATTTTCTGTGGCACTGGTGCAACGAAAAGAAAATTCTAAAAATAGAATTCGGACAGCATTCATTTGAAATACAAATCTTTTGAAACATTATAAAAGTCTTTGCTGTCACCTTGGATTGATTTTCAGCGTCTTTGCTGAATTAAAAAATATTACTGACCCCAAAAACTGAACGATGGTGTATACAGTCCTTAAATATGCTTTGCAAATACACTCACAGTTCCTGTTTGAGTCGGCGCAGTTTAGCTTTGCTGGCTGCCAGCTGCACAGCCAGTCCTTCGGGAGGTCCATCTCCAAACCCGCTTGACGTGGTTAAATGGGCTGTAGATGATTCCTGTTCCTGACAAAGCTCTGCTATCCTCTGAAGAGCAAACAGAGACATCCATAGCTGAAGAGCACCCTTTCTTAACACACAACTGTGAATTAATCATATCTAGCCTCACCTACTTGCACCTGAAGTTGTCAGACTGCCAAAACAAATTCTTCCCTCACCTCCAAATGTGTGTCTCGTTGGCCGAGCAGGTTCTGGATCTGTTTGGCCATGGAGCAGAAGAGAGTCTGCAGCTCGGCTCCATTCAGCCCACACATGTCTCCAAACTCCAAAGGAAGCACTGCGCTTGGGTCCTGGGTCACCTGGAGCAGGGTAGATCACGGAGTTATTTGCACACTACACAAATGCGCTTTAGATTGAAATTGAAAATATGTTCAATATGCACTGACCTCCTGTATGTAAAGTGCAAGCTCTGCTTGTGTATCAATGTCCAAGCACTGAATCTGCTGAATAAACGTTTCTTTCTTTTCACACTGATGACAATAAGTCATAGAACAGAGAGAAATGAATCACACAATGTAAGCATCAATCGGTTTACATTAGTAACATTAGACTCTAATCAATTTACAGTACTTTAACGGTCCATTAAATATATTAAAAGTGTTAAGAGTGTTTTGTTACCTGTACTGCACAGCCTAGCAATAACAGTAGCAGTCGTCTTAGCTCTGCAACAGCTCCCTCTTTTGACAAGAAAACCAACATAACACCAACTCAGCTTAATTGATTAAAAAATTTGCACTTTTTGATCATTTCTGTTTATTTAATAATAATCAGAGAGAAAATGTTTTCTTTTTTAAATGACAGGACCGCACCTGTCAAGGGATCTCGACCTAAAACGGCAACATTTGGTAGCGGCATCAGCACCAGCTGCTGTAGATTCTCCTGAAAGAGCAACACACGTGAAAGAAATGACAAGCATTAAAACCTCACTGGTGTTCTGTCATCCCAGACAGTGTGCAAGTAATAGGTTTAAGTATGACATGCATTAGAGCGAGAAGAAAGTAATTCATATGCAGTCATGGCCAAAAGAAAACAAGCTTGAGTGTAGAAAATAGGTTTATTAATCTGCAGCAACTGACATCTCATTCAGTATGTATGACCAATGATCTTGTTTTTACACTGCTAATTTTCTAATGCTTTTAAAAACAACTTACTCTAAGAAAAAGTACTGTGGCAGTACCATGGTACAGTGATATAATGTGGATATAATCATATACAGTGGTATTTACACCATTCCAAAAAAATACCAACAATTTACATAAATCCAAAAAGTAACAACTGTAATACTTTGTTTAAGTGTATTTAAGTGAAATTTGCTGATGCTGTAAAAGTTTATTTTGGTAACACTTTCTATGAAGCCCATATTTATAATACATTATAAGGATATTCTTTAAGGCATTATAATGAATGCATAATGCATTATAAAAAAAACTTATGTTATATCAACTCATGAATAAGCATAACAACAATCATAATACATCATAATACTTATGTATTTGTGGTTATAAGTTAAAGAGTATGATTATTGATAACACACAATGAATATCATATTAAATCTGGCGCTAATGTTAATTAATTGATGGGAGTTTAATACTCCAACTGAAAAAAAATGCAATGTTTTATATGGTTACATTTTATTTTGATGGTTCCTTTAAGTAATCGACTATAAACAACTTTGCCAATACATGCCAACTAACTCTCATTATCAGTATGCTCAAGAATGGTAAAATGTAGTATGGTAGAATAAGTTGACATACTTGCAAAGACAGTTATAGTCAGTTTATCTGTTGGTTGACCATCAAAATAAAGTGTTAGCATATAATTACAGTAGCAGACATACTAATACTCTACTGACCGCTAGCTGATAAGTAGTTGCAGAGTTACATATCAACAGCTGTCTAAAGGGTACCATCAAAATAATCAAACTGAAATTACAATAAAAATAGTTCAAAGCAAATGTCATATTGCACATTCATATGACCTGTTATCTGATCTTATGGCTGTTTGAGAAAAAAAAAGTTGTCATTATTATTATTACTACTACTTAAGTGGTCTTTGACTGCTTTAAGTAGCATCAGAAAAATAGCAAGATATCATACTTATAATACATTATAACTATAAGAAATATAATTCATTGTTAAAGTGGATGCAACGTGTTCATTGTGTTATAAATAATCATACTCTTAAAAGCTATAACCACAAATAAGTTTTTTTAATTTTAAAAGGTTTTTTATAATGCATTATGCATTCATTATAATGCTTTAAGAATACCCTTATGTATTATAAATACAGGCTTCATAGAAAGTGTTACCTTTATTTTTTTGTAAAATAAATAAATAATAACAAAGTTAATTAATTAATATACATTTGTGACCCTTGAGCACAAATTCAGTCATAAGTAGCATGTCAATAATACATTGGGTTAAAATCATTATGATATTAAGTAAAGATCACGTTTCATGAAGATATATTGTAAATATCCTACTGTAAATGTATCAAAACTTAATTCTTGATTAGTAATATGCATTGCTAACAATTTTTTCCCCAGTATTTAGATTTTTTTTTTTGCACACTCACATTCCAGATTTTTAAATAGTTGTAACTCAGCCAAATATTGTCCACCTATCCTAACAAACCATACATCAATGGAAAGCTTATTTATTTCAGCTTTCAGATGATGTATAAATCTCAATTTAAAAAGAAATGGCCCCTTATGACCTGTTTTGTGATCCATGGTCACATATGGATATTTGACATGCCCTGTGGTGTATTTTATTGTACACATTTTTAATAATTAAAGACAATCAGTTTATTTGTTATTTGAGTATTAATAGTATTGTTTCTAATATTTACTAATAATTTGAATTTTTCGATTTTCATTTTAATTCTAGTTTTAAGCGTTTTATTTTTTTTTTTTTTTTTGCTATATTTCTGTTTAGCCTTCATTTACTTTTATTTCAAAAAAATTTTTTTAAACTTATTTCACTTCAGTCAGCTGCCAAGGCAACATTTCAGATTTTTGCTTTAAGTTTAAGCTTTTTATCTACACTCTCAGAAAAAATAAAAAAGGTACAAAAGCTGAGACGGTGCCCTTTCAAAAGGGACAAATATGTACTATATAAGTACTAATGTTTACATTTTAGGTACTAATGCTGTATGTACATTTAAGGTACTTATATCCACCCTTTAGGGATAAATAAGATAAGAAGGTGTAAGGCTACTGCCCCAGTGAAAGCTTGTGTATCATTTTTTCTAAGAGTATAATATTTAGCCTACATTTTATTTCATCTTTATTTAAATTAATAAAATATATTTTTATAGTTTTATTTAATACTGTGTGTTTAGTAAACAACACTGGTTATTTCACATAAGATTTCTCTTATACTTTCACAGAAATGTATGGATCACTTGCCTATATTTAGTGTAACGATTAATCAGATACGTTTCCTCAAAGATAAACCAACTGTGCAGTCAGCAACCACACTCTGTTTTTATTTTAAAGAACTAAATGTACAAATTCAAGATAATGCAGGTCAGTACAAAGTCAAGCGAAACCATGAATGAGAGTTTTTTTGCTACAGTTTTCTAATGACTATAAGCTTTTTGCTCTCATTTTAATTTTAAAATGTCTGTCACATGAAATAGCTTGTCATTAACACATGCTTTGTGTGAAAATAGTAGTATAAAAAACATGTCCACAACTAGGACATTTGAAACAAGAAGTGAAACCACAGTGACCTAAAAAAACAAACATGGCTAACTTGTTCCACCGCTACAAGGGCAGTATACTGTTCACTGAGTTACTAAGCAGTTCATTCATACACTGTGTACATGATATTTACCATCAGGTACAGGCAGTATTTCTATTTGAATCAGGGAATCAAACAATATTTTGCATTTGTGGAAAGATATTTCTTATGTTTTCACATAGTGATTTGACTGATGTTTTATTTCGGTACCTGATAGTATGATCTCAAGTGTCGATTGAGGATGGAAAAGTTCTGCACCCTGAGAATCTTGTCGTCTCCCACATTGTGGTAGATTTGTTCTACCTTTGGAATGGGATCACTGATTAAAGAAACCAAAAAAACAACAAAAATGTCACTGTTGAACTATCATCAGTGAAGCGTCTGTCAGCTTTTAATCAAGCTACATTACTCAAAGCAAAATAGATATCTTTCATTTTTTTCGACTTTCACTTTGTAAGTCTTTCTTACATGATCCTCATGACCTCATTGAGGTAGACTCCATTGGTAAGCTTCAGGTACCGCCTCATGGCATTCTGGGAGTTGGAGTTTACTTCCATGTATTCCTGAGAGAGTGATCCATTGTCCTCCCTATCGACAATACCCTCAAATAGAAGAACCTTACAGACAATAATAAAAAACAATTCCCTGCTCACATCAAGGTTGTCTAAGAAGAAAATCTAAGATCTGAATATAACAGATTTGTGTTCTGTCTTGTGAATGCTTTACTTTCTACATGAAGTTTGCTAGATATTTTTCAGATGTCCAGATCAAATAAAAAGTTTAATTTTGACTCTAAATTCTAAAGAAATCATTTAGATATTTTAAGATATCCCTCGCTTTTTAAAATAACTCTGTTTTAAAGCATGGTAGCTGTTTTTAGCTGGTCAAAGGTAGCTACAAACATGGTCCATCAAATTGATCCAAAACAAAGCAAAGCGTGTGAAGATTTCAGCAGGGAAGAGCATAAATCTTGACCATTTTTTAGCTTTTATCGTTCAGATTTAACTGTAAGTAACATGAATGGATCGAAATATCCTTTCTGAACATTACTTATAGTTGCAGAATACTTCTGAATTGGTTTCTAAAGTTAACAAAACTTTTTATCGAACAAAATGAAGATTATCAATTGAACTTGAATAGTTTTTGCTTACTACCTACCCATGTAACAAGTGCACTTCCCATAAATTCTTCTAACATTTCCGTAACGTCTACGTCCATCTTCTTCTGCTGTACCTGATCTTCCTTTATTCCTCAAAATACAACGGATTATTTAAATAATATACTCTAAAGTGTACACACATGGTTATCGTAATTCCGTTGACAATAGACTGTCAATATAAAACTGTTTAACCGTTAACATGATTGCTTTCTGTGCCTTTCCCTTCCTTCATTAGTCACACTTCGAAACCACACCGGAATCTAGAGTTGCATTAGATCTGTTCCCCTCCTGCGACGCCCGTGACGCTCGAGTTTCCACGTTGAGCAGAGCGAGAGCGCAACATTAGGGCTGTGTCTCAATCCTCATAGGCTGCCTATCTAGACGGCATTTTGAGCATCGAATCACAGCCACTCTTGAATCTCCACAACGCGTCTCTGATGTCTAAAAATGCATTACGCGCCTTATTACACCAAACTGTTGTCTAGTATCACTAGGATTTGAGACACAGCCTATGTGTGTGGGCAGAACTGGAAAATGAAATCTATTTAAGTCAATGAAAGTGATCGACAATGCACCTAAAATAAGTGATGTAGGTGCATCATTTGCAAAGTGACTTGGGTGCGATATTTCTCGAATTTGAGAGTGACAGAAGAGGAAAAATTAGTTTTTGCTGCTCTCTAATGGTGAATCGGTGTAGTGCGCTGCCAGGTAACGGGATCTTTTATAATAATAATAGTAGTAATAATAATGTATAATATAAGCTTGTGTGTGTGTACTTGTTTATGCTACATTTTGTGGACCAAATGTCCTCACAAGGATAGAAAAACCTGACATTTTTGAGATTGTGAAGACCCCAGGCCGAGGGAAATAAATTATAAAAAATAGGAAATGATGTTAATCCGAAAGCGTAACAATCCAAATAGGTTTTCTGTTAGGGTTGGGTTTGGGGATAGAAAATATTGTTTGGTCAGTATAAAAGTAATAGAAGTCTATGGAAAGTCCCCACAATTCACAGAAACAAACGTGTGTGTGTGTGTGTGTGTGTGTGTGTGTGTGTGTGTGTGTGTGTGTGTGTGTGTGTGTGTGTGAATATTGACCAATCCATTGAAAGAAGTTAAAATTATGTTCACTAGTGCAAAACTAACTGCTTTTAATAAATAACTAGAGGCATGACACAGTTGTATTTGTTGTGTTGGCCTGTTTTGTGTGTGAGTGCTTTGGCAGCAGTCATAGTATTAACCATCATCAAAGGGATAAAGAGATTTAAGGTGTCAGAACAGGACACCCAACAATATGGCCTGCCACATTCGGTCAGCATAATCCTATTCATTTCTCTCTCACTCATACTTTGTCTTTCTCTCATTGCATAGGCTGGAATAGAGGAAATAAATTTACCACTACACCCTTTAACAAGGGAAGTTAATATCAGGCTAGTGTGAGGTAAGGAGTGTCCAAATGAAAAACACATTTCAACACAAAAGTGAAAAACAAAAAGCAGCACTAGATGACCGTTCTCAATGACCACATGACTTCATAGATCAGTTAAAAACTCAAATCTTTATTTATTAATTTTTTTGCATGCATCTATTGCAATTTCACCTCTTTTTTATCTATTTAAGCAAAGCATGAAGCAGCAACACATCTACAGACCACATCTACTTTTTCATTGCCTTCATTTCCTTGGAATTTTAACTCTTCTTTATACATCTTCACTTTATATATAATTGCCAAAGGGGTATTTTGGTGTTTTCAGGTTTTGTATTAACAGTTTCCAGTGTTTTGAGAGGTTACTGGTTTTTACCTCAAATTTTTGACTTCATTTAACAATATAATGAAGTAACAGTATTACGTTGCAGTTATGATTATGCAATCCCTTTGGATGATGATAATCAAGGGCAGTTAGCACTCATGTGCACATTAACATTCATTATAAACAATCACACTTGGTCTCTTAGGCTGTGGCTGGCTTTTCTGCCTCTGGCTGTGTGTCCGGGGTCACAGAGGATGCGTCGCCCACCCGAGCAAACCGAAGGAGCTTCTTCATCTTTTCCTTAGTCTCCAGCAATGTCTCCTTCACTCCCTTCTCCAGGATGTATCCGTCTGTCTCGATCTCCACATTCTCCTGTCCAATCACACCCTCCATTGCAGTCTGCAGATAGCGCAGACTCACCAGAATGGTCATCTGAAGGCAGAAGAGATATAGAGGTCAGAGTTCAAGCTCCTATAAGACTTTTTCTTCAGGTAGCTCCTCTTAAAGTGTCTTCCTAAGGTAATAGTTCAGCCTAAAAATGAAAATTCTGTCATTTATACACCCTCACTGTCATTGCAAACCTGTCTGAATTTCTTTCTTCTGTGCAACACTAAAGATGATATTCTGAAGAATATTCGGACCCTATTAACTTTTATTGTATGGACAACAAAACAGATTTTTTTTTCATCTGTTCCACAGAAGAACGAAGGTTTATAATGACGTAAATGGTAACCACATTTTCATTTTTGGTTTTCATTTTCTTTTTTAAGAGTATTTAGTTTCCTCCTTTAAAAACATTTTTGTTCCTCTCTATTATAACCACACTGTATTATAACTTACGGGGCCCGAAAAACAACAAACTACACTTGAATTTATGAAGTAACAACTGATAGTATGCCATGTTAAATATCACACTTTGTAGATAAGCAAACCTACTTTTCCTGGTTCTCACTGCAGGCGTTGGTTTGCTGTTTATTGGATTAGTGTATGAGAAGCAACTAATCATACTCTTAGTGTTACAAAGCTGTGACTGTAATAAAAGCTGAGAGCGTGATGTTTTGGGTTAAAGTTATTTTAATCCTTAAATAATGAATATTGACACCTTTGAGTTCACAACCATACTGCCAGCCGTTCCGGAAATGTGTCAATATTCAGTGATGAGTGTGTGAACCGTTCGATGTTTTGAGCACATTAGATTATACAATGTGTCATTCAAGGTTGACGCTTAAAATCATGTTGTTATTTTAGGGGAGTCCTCACAAAACATTCATAATGATCCTCTGACATCAGTTTGTGGGATAGTTCCCATTTAACATGCATTGCCGTGAGTAAATTTCTGTAGTTATCATGATTCAACATAAATTACAACATACATTTTTTAGTTGTTGTATTTCTTCAGAACTACCAATACCAAAACTACATAAATATAGAACATACATTAAAAAACGAAATATTGTAAAAGTTTTTATTGTATTTTTTTTAATCATTATATGATGTATATAAATCATTTTAATCGTTTTTTCTTATGAGGGCAAAGCGGGCATTGCTCCAGTCTATAGTCACATGATCAAATCATTCTAATGTGCTGATTTGGTGCTCAAGAAACATATCATGTTATTGTCAATGTTAAAAGTAGTTGTGCTGCTTAATATTCCTGTGGGAACGTGATACTTTTTTTCAGGATTTTTTGAGGAATAGAAAATTAAATCAAACAGCATTTATTTTAAAATATATATATTTTGTAAAGTTATAGATGTCATTTTTGATTAATTTAATGCATGCTTGCTGAATAAAACTATTCATTAATAAGAAAACTCTTACTGACCCCAGACCTTTGAACAGTTGTGTTTTGCTGACAACGGGGAAGTCGTGGCCTAATGGTTAGAGAGTCGGACTCCCAATCGAAGGGTTGTGAGTTCGAGTCTCGCGCTGGCAGGAATTGTGGGTGGGGGGAGTGCATGTACAGTTCCCTCTCCACCTTCAATACCACGACTTAGGTGCCCTTGAGCAAGGCATCGAACCCCCAACTGCAGCATTAATGGCTGCCCACTGCTCTGGGTGTGTGTTCACAGTGTGTGTGTGTGTGTTCACTGCTCTGTGTGTGTGCACTTCAGATGGGTTAAATGCAGAGCACGAATTCTGAGTATGGGTCACCATACTTGGCTGAATGTCACGTCACTTTCACATTTGTAGTCCTTATATTGCTTCTTCCTGGCAACTTATATTTAATTAGGGTGTTCAGAATTCACATGAATAATTTATGTTGGAGAACAAAACACAAAAGTCTAATGCATATCTTATTTTACTCATACATCACAAACTTCAATTATAAATGCCCATTGGAGATTCCTGAGAGAAGCCATGACTTGTAAAAGCAAATTATTTGTTTCTGTTTGGACTAGGAGGGTCAGTGGCCTGTAATTACTACTCATTCAAGCCATTAATCAGCTCATACCTGGAGAAGGAAATCAAATAGTACGCAAGGGCCGATGGTGTTCATTAAACCCATGTAGTAGCTGACAAGGGCCTGGCGGCAACCTCGGTTGTACAGGTTCAGCTCTTCACTCTGGTACTCATAGTTGTAATGGGCAGAGTTGTCCAGGAGACTGTACTGGATGCAGGGTCGGGGGGAGGCAGGGTTACAGCAGCTGAATGGGACCCCATCCAGCAGATATCGGCCATCTACATTACTCCTCACACGACTGATGGCAAAATGGAATAGACAGAAACATAAGACAATTTTTTTCTAGTTTTGTTACACTATTGATTCTGCAGCTCTTTTTATTGACTTTCTGATCAATGCATCAGGTTCATTTGATGATGAAATCCTGTTTCGGGACAAAACATTCTAAATTCAGATGCACCTTAGAAGCTAAAAGAAATCATTTTGAGATGTTTTGCAGGGTATTGCCTAACTATTGATAACTCTGACTCACTCTTCACATTCAGGTGAGTTTATCTATGATTTTTGCACTCACTCTTTCACTTCTTTGGATGTGAAGTCCAGGTAGCGGCTGCTGATCCACTGCACCTCAAACCAGTCCCTGTAATTAGTATTACCACAGCACTGCAACTCAATCTGTAAACGATCAATAGTCTCCTTCTGGAAACAACGGCCCGGTGTGTCTGTATCCTGTAGAGATATGAAACATCAGATAACTACTTTAAAATTCATCAAGAGAAATAGGACTTGAAACCCTGAAATATGACTTGAAAGTATTGTCTAGTATACAAAAGGTCTCTGAAATGCCAGATTGATTCGTTTAAATAAATATTTATAGGACTCTGCAATGCTAGATTTATTTTATTTATATATTTCAATAAATAACTAAAGTACTCCAAAATAAATAAATATCTAACATTTAAAAATCTAGCATAAGTCCAATAGTATTACAAAAAAATCGCTTGTGATTTCCACAAGAAACTTAAGAAAACTTATTGTTATTTTATTTCACACATGGAGGGAATGTATAAAATATGTCCTCCATGTGTAAAATAAAATTACAAACAAGAAATTTCAGAATTTTAAATGTGAATCACACGTACATTTTTTTAATAATTAAAAAGATTTATGCACCAAAACAAGATATTATATGAGACCAGAGAGCACTATGTAAATAACACACACACACAAACATAATATATATATATATATATATATATATATATATATATATATATATATATATATATATATAATTTAATATAAAATGTCTGTCTGTGTACTATATCTGTTTACTGTATGTGTAAATTACTAAATCATATAAAACCATATCACCTTATTGCTGTTAAATAACTTTTAGACCCCACTTTATTCCTTTTGACTTTCTCTCACCAACCTTGTAGAAGCGGATGCCGTTCTTCAGTCCGATCTTCAGAGACTCCTCGAGGCTGGGCTGCAGGGCGAAGCTCAGAATCATGGCCACCAGCAGCAGGGAGGTGAGGAAGACAGAGAAGCAGAAGAACGGAGGAAGAAACATCTTCCAGCGCGGGAAACGCGTGGGGTCCAGTGAGTCCTGGCAGACTTTACCAGCACAGATGTTGATGCCCACTGACGCTAACCCCACTGCCATCAGCAGATTTGGTACAATGTGGATGTCCATACTGTGCATCACCTGTATAGAGTGAGAAGGGTTGAATATTTGTTATTTGTCATTTTTGTTTTTTTTGTTTTTGCTGTTATGCGCTGACATTTAATCAGGCCCAGTGTTTACTTTCTTTACTAAAGGCTGACCCCATATCTGAAAACTTATTTTTTTAATTAATCAGTATAAGAAAAAGGGTTTACCTACTATTTACATTTCATTAATGCATCTGACAATACTTTTATCCAAAGCAACTTACATTGAATTAATGGTACTTATTTACATTTTAATAGTTCTTGTTGTTGCTAGCACCATACTTTACTGTTTCAGCTACAGGAAACCATCAAGCAACTTCAATTCTTCCTGCATCTGCATATAACCTACAGACATCATCAAAAATTTTAGGTTATCTATTGTTATGTTAAAAAGTGTAGACCTTGAACAGAAGCATTGTATGAGGTTTTTTTTTAATCCTTCGTTTCTTTCCAGAATACTCTTTTCACTCATTATCAGGTTTCATTGTGATGTTTATTGACTTCATTATAGATACAGGCTCAGGTATTGTTGCACACTACAGGACATTATCTGAGTGCCAATCCTCAGATTATGGGAGATTATTCCTCTCAACAAAACAAAGCTAAGGCCTGTTACACTGCTGTTGACAGTATAAAGGGTAAATGAAAGGAGTAATTGTTGTAGTATTGTAAATATAATTGTAATTTATTAATTGTGTCAAATAAATAATATATGCAAACCATTAAGTAAATATAGTTAATGAGTGTGGCCAAGTGTGGTGTTCCATACTCAGAAATGGTGCCCTGCATTTAACCCATCTAAGTGCACAGACACACATACCGTGAACGCACATTCAATGCTCGGCGCCCGGTGAGCAGTTAGGGCTTCAGTGCATTGCTCAAGGGTCTCAGCTCAGTCGTGGTATTGAAGGTGGAGAGAGCGCTGGTTATTCACTTCCCCCACCTACAATCCCAGCTGCACCTGAGACTCAAAGCCACATCCTTCGGGTTACAAGTCCAGCTCTCTATCCATTAGGCCACAACTGCCCCCCTGCAGTGCATTTCTTATTATCCTCTCACACACTTTATAGATCCAAATGGACTATAATGGTTTCCATTTATGTTTTTGGAAAACAAGCATGAATCTAGGGATGCATTTGTACCTCACATTCTTCAATTTCAGGTTATATTACTGTTTTTTAAAAATTTGATTACCTCTGATCTGCGATGTAGCTCAGTTTTAAGGAAGACTCCCATAGCAAAGGTGATGGCTCCAGAGAACATGGCCACCCATGAAAGCAGCCATAGACCCTGGGCCAGACGCACCCTCTTTTGGAAGGGGAACTTTATTTTTAACAACACCATGCTGCATAGGAAGAAGTGTAGGACAGAGGAGAGAGGAGCTTAGATTGCAGAAGAGGAATTTAATAGAGGTCATGTTATATCAGTATCCAGCATAGCAAAAAAGAAACAGTCATTATCAGGTAAATTGCCATCAGGTTCTGTTACTTCTAATAATAAGGAACAATCTGGTGTCCCTTTGGAAATCATCGACATAATACTTTCAGTAACTGATACAAAAAAAATAGTTTAATGTTGAATTAAAATTACATTTCAAGTTGTCCCCAAGATCATCTGATTTTAGCAGAAGAAAAAATAATTCTTTACCTTCAAGAATATTTGAGTGCCTTTCTTTGAGAGCCTGAGCCTTCAATGTGCCTCCTACAGTTTGGCAGCCATTTTGGTTAGGTCTGAAAAATATGATATAGAGTATTATATCTTGAGTGTCATAATCACCTGTCATGTCTGATCCTATTAGACCAATTCCACCAATGAGAATCCAGGCCAGCGTCCTCTTATCAAACCTGCCCTTGGTCAACAAGTCCAGAAGAGTGCCTGAGGGAGGGGTTTTAAACAAACTGTGAAACTGTAAAGAATGGAGAAGAAAACAGGCATGACAGAATGTGATGCATTCCTGTGAGCCTCAGTCTATACAGCAGGGTCAGAAATAAATGAGGACACAGCTGAGGGCAAAAACACACAGAGAGATAAAAATGCCCATGTCAAAAAAACAGCCAAATTCTAACATTTTATTTCAACATTTTTGGATATGATATGATATGATATAAAATAAAATATATAATTCATATTCCATTGCAGGCCAAGATTCAAGATTTGTATTTGTCACATACATGATTTTATAAAGCATATATAACCAGCAGTGAAATGTGAGTGTTTTATTTGGACATAAAGACACCCTTAAAGGGACTAAGACAGATATAAACCAATCTGAAGTGTAGAGCAAATTAGCACACAAGACTTTATTAATACATTCCAAATAAAAAATACAAGGATATTCTATATAAATGTACATGGTTATGTGGCTTATTTTTTTCTAACAGAGACTATAACTAATATTCTATCAGAACTTTCCTAAATGTCACAGTATACAATAAATACACTCTCCGTTTAATTTTAATTTTATAAAGGCAAACTTTATACTTTGGTTAGCTATAAATTAATATGAATATCTAGCTATATTATTTTATTTCTAACCAATCTTTTAATATTTCACAATGTCCAGGGCAAAAAGGTAAAAAAAAAAAAACAATAATATTAAGGATAACTTTTGAGAAATTGTACTTGTTAAGATAGAAATTAAGTGTATTTCACAAATACCAGACCCATCAGAGCCACAGTTATTTGCATCCTTGCTGAAATATAGGTAATGGGAGATGTTAGAGATTTTTAATGTTACAAATACAGTTTACACACAGACGTCAAATTAAATGTCTGCTGCATCCTTCCCTTCAGCATCATTCACTGGAGGAGGAATCTGATTCAAAAACTCATTCAGCATCCTTTGAGCTGTAAGATAGTTGACATCAGTGACAGTTCCCTCTCCACCTGTCTGTCTGCTGGGCCTTATCTCATCTAGATTAAATGGGTTTGGGGGAATTAAGTGGATCTCTGTGTTCATGGTTAATTGGTGCACTTCATGACTTGGTGCCTTTGTAACTGCCATCATTTTGTGGATTGGCACATCATTAGTAAAAGAAAAAGGAAGGTGTGAGTCACTTCCTTCAGTCACAAGTTGCCCTGGCTCTGCCCATGGATCATGATCATGTTTCCACGGCAGAAAGACTGTGACAGGCTGTTGTCTGGCACCTGAGCATGTGTGTCCAGTCTGTGGCCATTCAAAAACATCCCCTTTTCCATCAAATGGTTGGTTGTTTCTGAGCTCCTTCACCCTCTCTGATTGGTCACCATCAGTTTGGCCTGGAAATGTTTGAGAACATAAGAAGTGCTCCGGTGCTTCATGAGAGTCAAAGTGATTTTTCAACAACTCTCTAGTCATTGAGGGAACCTAAAGAGAGAAAGATGTTAACCTTTAACCTTTTGATGTGTTTCTTTATGTTAAAATACTTGATTGTGCAGACACAAGTAAATAAACCATGCCGTCTATAGTGTGAGCAATGATGCATTTTATTTATTTGAACAAATGTATATATTTCCCCCTCTTTGTTCAGGTCAGAAATTATGTCACAACAATGCTGATTGGTTGGCGATCAGTTATGCTGTGATGTGCAAAAAGAGGCGAGCCTTCTAAAATCAAGCCGTATTTGTAAAACATCGACTATGCAACAATAAAATATCACGTTAATAATATGTATAATATCATAAGTGTACTATATAAGCAGTTTTGTGGGGAATTGACTAGTTTGTGCAAGAATCAGAAGACATCTGTTTGTTGTATCTGTCTATGGGTTGCGCTTACATTGATGTTTTCCAGAGAGCTGATGGTCTTCTGAGACGTATCCAGCTGTTTAGTCAGATCTGCAATTCTCTGCATGAGGAACTTCCTCTCTGAGTCCAAGCTGTCTACCTTTCAGAATAAGGTAAAAAAAATACTGTTTAAACATAACACGGGTGTTGGTATAGCACTACTGAAATTTCAGCGGATGTGAATTTTATTCTTATAGAGCCCAGTGCACGGGAAAGCAGGTGCTTTAATAAGTAGCCATAAGGCCTGAAAAGAACACCATCATATTTTACTGATGTGCACTTTATGTATTAGAAAAAAAACTTAAGAAAGCAATTCACGACACAGAGCTTCTTTTATTGTACTGTATGTGTATCTTTTGCAACAACCCCTGTTTTCTTGTTAATCATATTCTTTGTTTTTATATTTAATATAAACTTTTATGGCAGGCACAAATCTCACATCTATCCCCCAAAATGATGATTTGGTCCCACCTCAGAAGTCTTGACCTTTGAATAGTTATATTGAACTGATTTACATTTCAGTGTAGTAATAAATAATTATTAGTTCGCTCATTGTACCAATTTAGGTAAATTTTTATGCTATTTAAAAAAAAATAGTAGTCTATTTTGTAGTCTATTTTAGTAGTCTATTTCTAAATTGTAGTCTTTTTGTGAAAAATGCCTTCTACAACTTGTGTTAAACTTACTGCAGTTTTGAGTTTCTGCTCCAAGACACTGTTTGCCTGCTGAGAAACAGAATAGCTTTCCTGTAGCCTACAAATTAAACATAAGAGAGAATAAAAGATGAGTGCTATCATTTATGAACTAAAAACCTATTTTATTCACAGTACTGCTTTTAGATGCTGACCTTCTGTATTTCTCTTTAAAGCTGACTAACTCTGTCTTGGTACATTTCAATTCTGCCTCCATGTTCTCAATGCATGCCACTGTCTGCAACAGGTTCTCATGTAGCTCTTTGTTGTACTCCTCCAGCATCCTGCAATATATTACAGATCAGTGTGTTTATCAGTCTTTGTCAGGAGGTAAACTGCTGTGTTTCTGCAGAAGCTCAGTATCATAGATCATTTGTAAAGGAAAAATACTATGACTCTGCTCTGGACAGATTAACAGAGACAGATGACAATAGTAGCAATCGATAGGGCTCAGGCTGGATGGCAGAGTTTAGGACACGGAGCAGTGTAAAGTGGGGGAAAGCTCTGGAATAAGAGCAAAATCAATCGTCTGAACCAACCAATCTGAAAAAGGGGGGAAACCACTTACTGAACTCTATCCATGGAACCAGATGAATCCTAAGGGCGCGAGAGAAGAGAGAGGGGGGTGAAACAGTAAATAGAGGACAGAACAGGACAGAAAATAGAAAATAGATTTTTGAAGTGATATGTGCCAGAGAAGACCATTGATTGATGACTCATCTGATTCAATTGTGTTAATCAAGGGATATGGACACAATGAATGGTATCCCTCATGCTTCCAGCATGATTTATCTAAGGCTATCAATAATTCAATCTTTATTTTAATTATCCCTTCATTTTGATCTTTCTGATCTGTGTTTGCTATAACACATGTACCAATTACAACTTATTAAAGAGAGTCAGATGCTGACTGCTTCTGTTACCCAAATGTTTGTGGAGGGGAAAAAAAAGCTCAAATAAATATGTTTGTTTAATTTATGGAATATATACACTACTGTTCAAATGTTATTTGGAAATCATTCTAATATGCTGATTTGGTGCTCAAGAACCATTTGTTTTTTATTATGACAGCTGGAAAAAAAGAAGTATTGCTTCATGTTTTTGTGGAAACCGTAAAAAAAATTTATTTCCCAAAATTCTTTGAGGAAAACGTTCAAACGAACGGCATATATTTGAAGTAGAATATACATTAAAAACTCAACATTTGCTCATACTGATTTGCTTTATTTATTTTTTTTATATAGATTTTTTAATTGTTTAAATTGTATTCATAAAAATGTTTTTTTTTTAATTTACAGGTTTGTTGCAGGGCTCCAAAAATGTTATATTCCAAACCTCATATAAAATTATTGCAATACAAAACATACATTTCATATTTCTTGTTTTTTATTTATTTTAATGTTTTTCTAGAAACATTTTTAAGAGGTTCAGACCATATTTAAAAAAAAATTGCATTTTTGGTCTTTTGATGAACTCACCCTGTGTGGTTTGGACTGCCTCCTGTGTCCCATGTGTTTGGGTCTGTTACTTTTCTCTGAACTAGCACTGGTGGATGATTTACTCGACTGGGACTCTGTCTGAAGCCCTGCGGCTCGCAGAGGCGGCGGTGATTCCCGCTTAATATGAAAGTTCCTGGATGGGCCATGACTACTCTGATGTCGCCCTTTTTGTTTCGAGAAGTTGGTGTGGATAGTTTCTGGGCTGGTGCTGGTACCATCAGTGAACATCTGAGAATATTGCCTGTGGTGCTCTTTACCTGAAGCAGCTTCTTGTTTTTCAGCTTTTGAAGGGCGGCGGGGCGGTGGTGGAGGACTGGTCAGGTTTCGGTTGTGGTTTTTGCTCTTATGTGATCGAGAGAGTGAGCTTGAATCTGTTTTTCCTGAATCTGGTCTCTCAGCTCTAATGGGCTGCTGTTTTGGTGGTGGCACAAAGCTCTCCTGCTTGCCGCTGCGGGTCGTGCGCTCTTCATTGGGTGATTTTGGTGGCGTTGATGTGTTTATACCAAAAGAGTTAAGAGCACAGGGACTGATAACCTGCTTGGTGATCTCGTCCAGAAATGCAGAGAACTGTAGCTTCCCTTTCACAAAGTTATCCCTCGCAGCTTCCTTAGAGATCTGCTTGGATGCTCCTGTGACGTGCACCCGGGTGGAGAGCACCTCCATAGACTTCGCTTTCCTGAAGTTTCCATCTTTCTGTCCCTCATCTTTATTTTTCAGAATACCTTTGCTGGGCAACTGAATAGATGAAACTGCCTTCTTGGGAACCACTCTGCCACCGAGAGTGTTGTCAGTATTGCCCCCAAATGCAAGGCTTTGCCCCAGGCTTGCAGTCTTGTAAAGTGGCCCATGATCCATGGAGTGAGATCCTGCTGAGTAACCATCTTTGTGCTTGTTTTGTTGAAGGCCCTCTTCACTTTTGCTATGGCCCCGGGAGAGTTTTGGCATCCAATGCCCATGCTGAGAACCAGGCAGCAGTTCGATTGCATTTTCTAGACTGTGGCGGTGCCTCTGATCTCTCTGATCAAAATCAAAATCCACGGATTCTCTGTCATGGCTTTTCCTTCGGACCTCAGGGATGTTGGAGCAGGACAGGGAATGCTGGGGTTTGTGCATGAGATTCGTCTCATCATCCAGGCTGGGGTCAGAGGTCAAAGATGCAGATGAAGAAGTGGAAGTGGAGGAGGACAGGCTGGAGGAAGACATTTTAGAGAAGCTGTGATGGTCTCCAGACATTTTAGGGTTTGCGGGATGATAAAAGTGATGCTGGTTGCCGTGGTGATGGTGAGTATGTTTATCAGCGTGTTTTACGTGACTGCTTGAAGAGTTGGGACTGATTTAAAAGGGGGTTACATAAAAAGATTTGAAATTAATAATAATAAAAATAATGTCAAAATGTGATCTGTTCTGGTTATATATTGACTTATTTACACAACAGCAGTAGGGAGATTCACAGTGTGTTGAATAACAATTCTCAGTAATTATCTCAGAAAAAATATATATACTGAGTTTTTTTGTGTTAGAGTCCACAATGTACAATTTTCCCACTATACTAATGATATATAGTTTCAATTAATCATAATTACAGAAAGTAGAAATAAGGAGGAAAGAATATTAAAGATAGATAGATAGATAGATAGATAGATAGATAGATAGATAGATAGATAGATAGATAGATAGATAGATAGATAGATAGATAGATAGATAGATAGATAGATAGATAGATAGATAGATAGATAGATAGATAGATAGATAGATAGAAAATCTTTAATTAATTGTACATATCCTCCAGAGAAAGTTTAAACACATACCTGTGTGGTCCGCGGTGGTGATAATGGTTGTGCTGGTAATGATGGTTTTGATGATGCTGTTGAGGTATGGGATGGTAATGTTTGTACATTTTCACCTCATCCTCTGAGGAGCCATACACAGGTGTGAAGTATCTTTCCATCTCTTATACTCTCTACACTATCAGTATTTAGCTATTTTACTCTGTTGATGCCTCCCTTGTAATTCCTGAAAATGATTTGTTCAGCTCTGATTTGGGTATGTGATCTTTGCAGAGTTTTGGGGGTCTGTATAAAATTTGTTGTTAAGGTTCCAGGAATCTGAAGAATGAATGATCTTCTAAAGAAATATATTTAAAAGTGCATCCTTTCACAAGCAGATGTTTCTCCACCAGGCTAGAGCAGCAGGAGTAAAACAAGTTTAATGCTGCCAGGGCTTTCTGTCACCCAATATCCATCTGATTCTGATGTAATGAATCCACATCCTCATGGGGAGAGCACAGCTGGAACACAATCGATTGGCTTTGCTGAAAGGACATTGCATTATATGGTATCTGGGTTACATACACAAAATGGTGTGAATGAAATTCACAAGTCTACTCCGTTATATCACAATGGATTTATTGGATGACATTTATATTCAAAGGCATAGACAAATATGGCATTCTTGTCACATACTATCACCAAAAAACATATTTTGCTTTTAATGCCTAGTGCAATTGACATGGGAATTTTGTTAATAACTTTATTATTGTGCATTAATTTTCATACCCATAAAACATTTGGCCTATATGTATCGGCCATCTTCCATTTCTCATGCTCATGTTCAAAACACATGGAATCTGATAAATAAATAATAAATAAAAGATTAAGACTAATATATTATTTCATTGGCTGAAGGTTTTTATTCAGTTAGGAAGTTTACTTTAGAAATGTAGTAATAGGATACAGATTACAAGTTACCCTGTTTAAAATGTAATAAGTAGTGTAACTATTTCTAACTATAACTGATTACATTTGATTACTTTTAGATTAATTTTCTACATTTCTAATTTATTCAACTGTTAATCATTTTCAAACATTTAAACCATACAGGGTTAACCTTAGTGTATACTGATCAGCACTGGAATTAAGATTATTCAATTTTAATTTTAAAGCCAAAAAATCAGGCCCTCTTTTTACTCTGAGATCATTTTGAGGTTAAATACAAATTTAAAACCATAACAGGAAATAGTTTAGTACATATGATAGCCCTCTGTTATTTTTATTACATATTTGCATAGTTATAACTGGAAACACTGGCCTTTGACAATGCCTTTGGGAAAAAAAACTGTTAATTGTAAGAAATATATATACATAAAACTAAATACAAAATAAAACCATTATCAAATAAGCATGTGTCCTAAACTCCTGAAACATTGGAGTCTCATGTATTAGAGCAGTCAATGCAATTTATGAAAGAAGTCAATTTTGATGTTTGTGGGGAAAAAATTGGGGTTGTAATCGATAACATATTCATTCTGTAATTTAATTAGGCCCTACACATTTCTAAGTAACTGTAACTGATTACAATTACATTTGTTTTGTGATCAAATTACGTAATTTAGTTACATGTAACTAGTTACTCCCCAACACTGAGGACTGATAGGATTCAAGCTATTCATCTCTATTCATAGGCAAATGGCCTATGTGTGATTTGATTAATGTGTGACCGATGCCATCTAGTGGCAACTTTCAAATGAAAACCCAGGCCTTACCATAGACTGTATAAAAACTGGTACGATGAAGTACAATAAAACGAGACATATTAGCGATATATTAGCAGTGGGTCGGAAAGTTAGTGTCTGATGATGACGAATATGCGAAGTCATTTCAAAAGCTGTCGCACAAATGACGACAGCTGCCAAAAATAATAAATCATGCATTGCTATAGTCTTTAAGAATGCAAAACAAGTTGTATCATTTACATCAGTTTGGGAGATTAAATGATGTATTTTAACTTTGATGATCGCTAAAACTTAATCCCAAAATGATTGTTCTCATTTAGCGCAGTAATATAAAATCGTTTATCAGATTAATTGTTTTCCAGATGAGCACTGAAAGCATTCGTCACTAAACAGGTTTCTGTTGGCTCATGATGAATGTTAAAACATAAACAGGCAGTATACTGGTATTTCGTGTTTTTAAGTGTGTTGCCCCCCCCCCCTTTCCTTCACACTGTCTTTATATGGACTTAAGGACAAACACCAGAGGAGGAGACGTGCTCGAGGTCACGTATACCCCTCACACAGTGTGATAAAGACACGATTTCAGTTTCTAAATTCAGGTTAAATGTACCTTTATTCATTTTTTATTGGAAGCAGTTTACAAGTGAGTAACAAATAACGTTACAGCACACGTTTACTCACACAGCACATGTACATGACTAGATCGAAACAAAAACATTGGCCAGAATCTCTTTATTAATCACGATGGGCCATTTATTTAACCTTCTAAAGTATAATGTATGTCTTGACCTCCACAAAAAGCTTGAATGTTTTCGCATAACTTTCCATCTGGATTAAACTAGAACATTCTGGAATTTAGTTGATCATCATTAAGCCAAAAAAATGTTACACGCATGCGCATTGAATCACTGCGGTGAAAAGAAAAGAAGATCCGTGCACTAAAACCGGTTTGAGCCAGATCGAAAGAGGGGCTTGTGTTACCCGTGTTGTATTCCTCCGCACTGCGCTTCTGACGTCACTGTTGTTGTTGTTTGAAAAGTGCATTTGTGATGAATCATCCTGCATTTCTGGGCAGCTGTGAACGTTAATCTTATAAAAAATGAAAGCGCGTATTGTGGGGGAATTACTTTTAAAAAATTTCCAATGTAACTTGCTTAAAATTTGGTGAATTTTTGCTTTCTAGTTCGACTTTCTGTCTAACTTGAGTTGTTTACACAAAGGTTAACACAGAATGTTTGCTATAATAAAACCATGATGTTTTGTTTTTGATTACATACACATTTTCACATATATCAATATTCATGAATGTTCATAGCAGCATATATTGTGTGGTCTGTATAGCTCTGAAAAGAAATTATAAAAGTCACGATTCTTTTGAGAGGGACTATTTTTCATCACACGGCGGAAGGAACTGAAACCGACCGCCTCACAGCGGTCTATAAAAGCCGAGGCCACATCAAAGCGCGTCAGAACAGGGCGAGTCGCTGAGGAAGACAGGGAGGGCTCTTTGCTCTGGTGATGTGTCTTCGTGTTATACGCTCTTGTGTTTTTTTTTAATGATAAGTTAGAGGCATTGTTCTTTGTCAACTATTTTCGCTTTTATGTTTATACTTTGTTGCAGTCGACTATATTAAGGCTTTCTACTAATAACATTTAGCGTGAAGAAGATTCGATGTAAGTTTTTTTTTTTTTAGTTAAAGTGTTTTTTTTTTAAGAAACAATTGACTTTATCGTTAGACGGTTTCTAATAGAAAAGACAAAACTATGACATAAGCGATTTATGAAACGGAATATGTAACATTAACGCTTATTTTACCAAGTTGGCTAACATTAATGTTTAACCAGCTGGCTAATAATAGCTAAAACAAAGCGCTGCTATGACCATACTGTCTTATTTTATTAAGCTAGTTTTAAGTATACTGCTCTTTCAACGAGGTTTAGGAAGGGACTTGACTTAAACTTTGTTGTTATTCAAAATTTGCTTTTTCATTCTTAACTTTAGCAAAGTTAACAAAATGGCGGTCGCGATGACACGCCGATATACCGGTATGTTAATTAGCGGGGGAGGAATCTATGACAAGACTAACTGTACAGAAGATTTTCTTAAAAAAAGCTAAGCTTACCGTTAGGATAATCACCAGACAAATAGAAAATTCGTCTATATATTTTACGTTTTTAAAGCCGAAGAAGCCCGTCTTGTTTTAAGGAGGTATTTTTAACAAGTAAGTTTATAGTTGAGAAAACCTGGACATTGGTTATAGTTGCAGTCAATTTTTTTTTCATACGTAAAACCAATATTTCGACCATCCATTCATAAGCCTAGAAGCATTTTGATCAGCTACGATGACGCACTTTTGACTAAGTTATTTGAACGACCCACTTAAGTGGTCACTTTTATGGACAGAGACACGTGTTGCGCAACAGCTGTGAAATGGGAGCATAGCTTGTTTTTCATGATCCAAAAATATCAGCAGAAGACCCTAAGTACGGAGAAAAGGAGACATGGACTGAGTTAAAGTTGTTCAGTAACGACCTAGCGCTTAGCTGACAACGGATTGAAGAAAAGATCTACAGCAGAGGCCAGGACCAGGGAGAGTCAAGACAAGCTGTCGAGCCAGGCAGGACCAGAGAGGAGCCAGGGGAGGATCGGGGGGCACAGAGCAGGGAGGACAGCAGCAGTATCCAGATGGGGGAGCCAGAGCCACAAGGCAGATTAGCGTCAGGACAGCTTTCGCCACCAGAGGGAGCTCAGCTGGTGTAGATCAGAGCAAGCCAAAGATGAATGTCCCAACAGCTGCAGAGAAAGAAAGATGGCTCGCAAGCAGAGAGTAACCGGTGTCTTCGCCATAGTAAAGTCATGAAGCGGGCATTTGGTTTGTATGGGTCGAGGTATCCTGTGTAATTTTGAAGTCATGTCAGTAGTTTGCATTCCAGAACACTTTTGCTCGCGAAGTTCTATTCTTTCCTTTTCAGGCGTGGTGAGTGACAATGTTTGAAATTCTGATGTGTCATCTATCCTCTTGTTGGTCAAGTCTGATGAATGGCGTTAGTGTGCTGTGGAAGATGACCATCCTTAATCGACCACGCCTCCGCTGCGTTTTGGCTCTAGGTCTGTGGAAAAGTCGTCCCCATATCCGCTTAAATCCATTAGGTCTGTCCTGAGAAGCAATCCACATGCGAAGGGTTTTTCGGAGTTGAAGTTCCTCTACGTCTGTCCCTACGTGACACAACTACCTCTACTGCACCCCCACTGCGTCAGTCCAGCATATGATGCCAGGGCAGCTGCGTATTGCCTGCCGGTAAAAATTGACAGTTCATGCATGAATTTTTATGTGAAATTGAAGCAACGGCTTCCTTTAAAAAAAAAAATGGAAAATGCTTTTTTTTTTTTTTGTGTGTGTGTGAAGTATTAACATACAGATTTTGCAAATGCAGTTTCTTAATAGTGGTGTAATGTCATTGCACAGTTTTTTGGGGTGTTTGGAAGGGGCAAATGCGTTTCTCTAGTTCTCTTTCCCACAGGCCCTGGTCATATTAGAGGCCATAGAACCAAAAGGGATTCCAGGATGTCGTGTGGACCCTTTTAGTCTAATTATTGACTGCTCTTTAACGGTTCTTACAAAGATACAAGGAATGCCGCTACTTTGATTGGATTTAGGAAGGTACCTCATTGAATTTAAGTTGTGTTTGGAATTGTGAACCATATACTTTCTTACATAATTTCCAGTATTGAATGTTGGGGATTGTCATGGGCAGTGGGGGGGGGGGGGGGAGTGGGCCGTTAACCCAAATCTTTTCCTAGACTTTGCAGTTTGTGAAAGCAGCTTTAAGGGTGCAGTGGCTTGAATAGCACTGTATGGGGGAAGGAACCACCAGTGTGTCTGCCAGTTGATGAGTGGCCCTGTTACAAGCCTTCCATGGCATCTAGACCAGCGTTTACATCCTTGGTAACACAGAATGGGATCAAACGCTTCCATTTAACACATTATTATGGCACTCTTTCGTCTCATTGAATGGTATATCGATATTGGTTGTGTATTTTATTGTGTTATGGGGTTTGTTGATCTGGGGGGGGTTGCTTTAATTTTGGCTCTTACAGATTGAAACAAACCCTCAAAAGAACAAAGCTGGTGGTCCAACCAATATCTGCTCCCCTCCCCCACTGAAGGAGCAAATCTACTTCAAAACAGGCCAAGATGCTTTTAAGGTTTTCTAATGGCAAGTAATTGGGTATTCATGTAAATGGCCATTTTTGCATTTTTCTGTCATTGAATACAATTTGATGGCTAAGTGTCTAAGCAGTAACTGTATTAGTTTCTTTTTGTTTGGTTACATTTTTGTATTTTAAAGTGTGGGATGTGTGTAGGCTCCCTCCCCTTTGCATTTTTCAGTGTGCAGTGTCCCTGAATGCTTTCAACTGAAGATGTCATCCTAACATTGTATGTAAAGATTTGCTTTCGCATCAATCAACTTCAAGCCTCTTTTTGGTCACGTAAGGTCACTAAGCAAGCTCATTTGTTCCTAACCTTTTTCCATTTAATAGTCTTACAATTGTAAGATGTGTGGTCGAGTACTTATTACAAATTAGCTTTGTAATTTGTATGCAAGTGTACATTCTCTAACTGTGCCCATTTTCAGTTAATAAATGCATAGCTTGTTGTGATAATATTTGGTATGCATTTGTTTTTTGGGGTCTGTGTGGGGCTTTCTTGGGTATTTCTCTGCTTTTTCAGGTGTGAGTGTAAAGCTTGGCACTTTTTGTAGAGTTTGGATGCCAGGGCTTGATGTCAACCGTTCAAGTTGGAGAGGCAGACAGTCCAGTCCTACAACAGGAAGAAAGGCAAAAATATCAATTTAACCTGAAGATATGCTTTATGCATTAAATTGTAGTTTCTTTGGCTATAAGCCTATCCTTTTATCTTATTCTTGTAGATCTTTAGTTTTTATATTGGGTTGTCTTGTAAGGGTGGGCATAGGGGTCTTTTGTTTTTCCATTTCTGGTCTTGCAGAGTCTTAAAAAATCTTGTGAAGAATGCAGCATCTCTGAAGTTATGACCTGAAATCACCCGGTTCCACTGAATTCTTCGGCAGGCAGAACTATTCATTGTGCTACAGTAAATGTTCAACTGTACTATTCTTTTAATTATCACCCAGCCACTGATCTGCGCAACTGTGCAGGGGTGGAAGAAGTTGCTTTACAAATGTATAGCACTAGTCTGTTCAGCTGTTGCACAAATGTGCTCCAGAATCCAAATTAAGAGTGGCTGGGAAAAGCTGCGCAACTGTGCAGCTTTATTTGGAACTGGCTATACAACCGAAAGTTATCTGGGGAAAAATGTGTTTGGGGTGGGGAGGGCTTTGCACTTTTCTCTCTATTCTGCAGAAATCATCAGTCGGCTGTGTGGTGGAAGTTACATGATGTCGTCCTGTGGAGTCTGTAGTTACCAGGTGTCTGAATCTTTAAACTTGATTGTAAAATCCTCATGCAACATCATGTAAATTCAGTAACCTCAGTCACCAATGCTTCAGAAACACTTTTTTTGTTATAAATGCTTCATGCATGAAGTCTCTTAACTCCTTAATTGAGTCATACACTTAGTATTGTAGTCGGTGTTGTGGAAGTGTTTGTGTAGAAGCTTTTTGTTTCAGATTACCAGTCTGTCCCTTGCCTTTTCAACTTCATCTGAATGCAAGGCTGTCTGTGAGAGCAGTTACCTTGGTGTATGTCTTCACTTGAATGAATGCCGATCAAATCTCCCTATCGTGTGCTTGAGAGCCAAACCTTGGAAGCCCTTCGCCGAAGACCCAGTGTCTGCGTGTTTTTTTTTTTTTTTTTTTTTCCTTTTTTTGTTTTTTTTTTTCTCCCAAGTCATATTCCTAGGTCAATTTCACTTAGGGAGCAAAATTGTCTTGTCGTCTGGGAGAGCCCTAACTGCCTGATGAAACCAAGTCGCTCTGATCAACCTCATTCGCCATATTTTGCTGCTAATTGAGCATCACTCTGCTTCTATCTGTTGAGTTAAGTACATGTAGTTTTTTTTTTGTTTTGTTTTTTTTTTTGTTTTTTTTTTTATCTTGTGTATGGGTAAAACTAGCACTCACCATTTCATAAATATGCATGCACAAAACACTTCCACTAAAACTTCCAATCATCCATTGTCAGTGTTTGGAATTTGGTAGCTTTGGGGGGAGGGGTGGGGCAACACTTTCTCTCTTTTCAGGTATGCTGTTGTGATTTTTTTTTTTTTTTTTTTTTTTCTTTTTTTTTTCTAAAATTGAGACCGTGCCATAACATGGGAGAGGATGGATGTGCTTGCGTCGCTGTAATTGGTATCTGCAATGGTTTGTAAATTGTGTCACTGGGATGGGGAGGGAGGGGGGATGCAGGCTTTTAAACTCTTTGATCTTTTTCAGCTGCAGCTGTAGACTTGCTAGTTCTTTTACTCTGAAGAATTGGGTGTAAAGCGTCACTTGCTGGAGATAAGTTTTACACACACTTGCTTAAAGATTCTGAAAATAGTTCTGTGGGGGGCGGGAAAAACCTTGTGGGCACTTGTCTAGTTACAGGAACCTTGATTTTCAAAGGCAAGATTTTGTTCTGGCCGTGTTGGTGGGATTTTCGAGACCTGGACCTTCGTTTGGTGGTAAATGACACTTGTATTACATTGGTTCTGACACTTGGGTTGGGCGGGGTGGGGGGGACTCTAAACTGTTCTCTTTGTGTTTCAGCTTTTAAATGGTCACAAGTCACACCTGAATGTGAAGTGCAGCCTTGTTCAAGACCTTGCTGGTCAGAAATTTGATCTTTGAAGTTGAAGCATATGTAAATTTGACCGTTACTTCTGCAGTAGCAATGGCATATTGAGTATTGGGGGGGAACCTGTAGTCTTTGTAGTTACAGGCTAAAGAAGAAGAGCCGTAGAAGAGGAGAAATTGTAGAGCAGTGGGTTTGAGGTTTTTCTTTTCCTGAGGGAACAATCTTAGGATTGTTCCTTCAGGTTTTGCTTTTAACCTCCATGAGGAAAAAAAGCAAAAGACTCCGGTGGAGGCACTCCTGATTCTCAGGACGGGGTTCAATTCCCTGCGGCGTCTTTGCTTTCTAACCTCCTGCTCCAATTATACTTTGTGTACCTAAGTTTAGGTAGTTTTTTTTTTTTTTTCTCTCTCTCTCTCTCTTCTATTTACATGAGTCAAATTGATTTGAGAATTTGTTTATACTTGTGAAATTTTGCAAACTGCCTTCATGACACGTTCATGTCATTCCAATTTATTGCTTCCTAAACTTTAAACTCTCCTAACGATGTAGTAAGTACATTGTGTTCTGGGAAGTGTTCCGGTTTACTTAATGCAGCCTAAAAATCCTTAAATGGATTTGACCGTTAGAAATGTGTTAGTGTGTTGTTTAAGCCAGGTTAAAGAGATGGGTTTTTAATCTTGATTTAAACTAACAGGGCAAATCATGTTAAGTAGGTTATTCCAGAGTTTGGACTAAATCGGAAAACGGCCTGTAGTTTCCTTTTTAGCTGAAGTTAATTTGACCATTTACTATAAAAGCTCAATGTTTAACAGTAACATTGTACAAAATGTATCTTTTGACTCTTGACAGCTTGCCACAAAATTACAGGGCAAGTGAAAATGTTGGTACTCATGTTTATTATTAAGGGGATATTGGTTATTTTAGACTGCGCAATTTCATTCCAGATTAAAAAGGAAGATGTCTCAAATGTAAGGTAAACTCATCCACTAAATTGGCCAGGGTATTTGTATTATATCATGGTACTGATGAGCCATGGTACCCAGACTTTTTTTTTTTTTTCCTTAGAACACATTGCACCCTTTTTTTATTTGTTCTTTTGTAATTATTTTATCTTCGTATAGTTGACTTGTCTGAATCCCAGTGTGGTATTGTTCATTTGTTTACCCAAAAGCTTTGAAAATCATAGACCGGTGAAAATATGATATAGGTATTTTAGTCTAAAGGATGTAATTCACAATCAAATTTAAGAGATGAAACAATAACAACAAAAAAAATACTGCTAAAGAAAACAATTTAGTGAAATGGCACTCTGTCTGGGCCAGGGATGGGATGGTATGAAAATTTAATATCACGATTATAGTGACTAAAATTAGCACGGTTATCAATATCACGGTTTTGTTGAAACGAGATGAAAGTGTTCAAAAATAGTTGATGCTCACACTGAAAACATTTCAGCAAGTTTTATATTTAATGATCAACAAACAACTAATAAAACAAGCAACTCTATGCACTTAATTTAAAGAGATTAAATTCTGTGGCATTTCCTTCCTTACAATGAAAAGTGTAGAAGCATAGAAAAGTCACTGACTTTCGCCATTCCTTCTCGAAAAAAAACAAAAAAACATTGTGCGCTGCGCTTGCGTCAGACTGTTGCTGGCTGGACATGATTTAATAGTGAGTTATTAAAACCGCGATAATCAAACA